>NC_081368.1:3220295-3480295 GCF_030684315.1 Stegostoma tigrinum | reverse complement strand
GGAGTGTGGGTGTGGACTGGGGGGGTGTGGGAGTGTGGGTGTGTGGGTGTGTGGGGGGTGTGGGTGTGGGATGGGGGGTGTGGGAGTGTCGGGGGTGTAGGTGTTGGATGGGGCATGTGGGAATGTGGGGGGTGTGGGTGTGTGGGGGGTGTTGGGGTAGGATGGGGGGTGTGGGTGTGTGGGGTGGGATGGGGGGGTGTGGGTGTGGGTGTGTGGGGATGGGATGGGGGTGTGTGGGAGTGTGGGTGTGGACTGAGGGGTTGTGGGTGTGTGGGTGTGTTGGGGGTGTGGGGGTGGGATGGGGTGTGTGGGTGTGTGGGGGTGGGATGGGGGTGTGTGGGAGTGTGGGTGTGTGGGGAGTGTGGGGGTGGGATGGGGGTGTGTGGGTGTGGGAGGTGTGGGTGTGGGATGGGGGTGTGCGAGTGTGGGGTATGTGGGATGGGGGGATGTGGGTGTGGGTGTGGGATGGGGGTGTGTGGGAGTGTGGGTGTGGACTGGGGGGGTGTGGGAGTGTGGGTGTGGACTGAGGGGTTGTGGGTGTGTGGGTGTGTTGGGGGTGTGGGGGTGGGATGGGGTGTGTGGGTGTGTGGGGGTGGGATGGGGGTGTGTGGGAGTGTGGGTGTGTGAGGAGTGTGGGGGTGGGATGGGGGTGTGTGGGTGTGGGAGGTGTGGGTGTGGGATGGGGGTGTGCGAGTGTGGGGTATGTGGGATGGGGGGATGTGGGTGTGGGTGTGGGATGGGGGTGTGTGGGAGTGTGGGTGTGGACTGGGGGGGTGTGGGAGTGTGGGTGTGTGGGTGTGTTGGGGGTGTGGGGGGTGGGATGGGGTGTGTGGGTGTGTGGGGGTGGGATGGGGGTGTGTGGGAGTGTGGGTGTGTGGGGAGTGTGGGGTTGGGATGGGGGTGTGTGGGTGTGGGTGTGTGCGTGTGGGATGGGGGAGAGTGGGTGTGTGCGGGGTGTGGGAGTGTGGGAGTGTGTGGGTGTGGGAGTGTGGGGGGTATGGGTGTGGGATGGGGGAGTGTGGGAGTGTGCGGGGTGTGGGAGTGTGGGGGCTGTGGGGGTGGGATGGGGGTGTGTGGGAGTGTGGGTGTGTGGGTGTGTGGGGGTGGGATGGGGGTGTGTGGGAGTGTGGGTGTGTGGGGAGTGTGGGTGTGTGCGGGGTGTGGGAGTGTTGGGGGTGTGGGGGTGGGATGGGGGAGTGTGGGATGGGGGAGTGTGGGTGTGTGCGGGGTGTGGGAGTGTGGGGGGTGTGGGTTTGGGATGGGAGCGGAGGACGATGTCTGATTCACATCACGGCTCTGGCTCTCCTTTCCGACAGGTTCCCCCGGCAGCACCGCGCTGAGGCACCGAGAGAGAGAGAGAGCCCGAGGAACCGGGAGCACTGCCCCGCCAGGAGTGCTGGGGCTGGGGGTAGGGGCACTCTCCCAGGGGAGCAGAGGGGTGCCAGCGTGTGTCAGGCTCTCTGTGTGGGTTTCTGTGTGTGTGTGTGTGTGTGTGTGTGCGCGCGCCAGGGTGCCGTTGGCCCAGGGTATTAGCAGTGTGTGTACCATTGCGTCTGTGTGTGTGTCTGTCTGAGTGTGTGTGTCAGTGTGTGTGTCTGAGTGTGTGTGTGTTAGTGTGTGTGTCTGAGTGTATGTCTGTGTGTGTGTGTCAGTCTGAGTGTGTGTGTCTGAATGTGTGTGTGTGTGTGTCAGTCTGAGTGTGTGTGTGTCAGTGTGTGTGTCAGTCTGAGTGTGTGTGTGTCAGTTTGAGTGTGTGTCTGAGTGTGTGTGCCTGAGTGTGTGTGTCTGTGTGTGTGTCAGTGTGTGTGTCAGTCTGAGTGTGTGTGTGTGTCAGTCTGAGCGTGTGAGTGTGTGTGTGTCACGGTGCCAGGGTACAACAGTGTATCAGTGAGTCTGTCCTAGTGTGTCAGTGAGTGTGAGACCCCACACCCCAGAGTGTGTGTGAGTGAGTGAGTGTGTGTGTCTGACACCCCGCCGCCCGCCCACTCCGCCTTGGATTTTTTTTGCTGTTCTGTCGGTGTAGTCTGTTCTCGAAGCTCTCCGTGAGGATCACCCATCCAAACTGGGATCTATGAGCGGAAAACTGACAAAGCCAAAGGAAGAAAAGGATGTCGGCAAAGGTAAGCGAGAGATGCACCGGCAGCGGAGTGCATGGCACTGGGATCTTTCTGTGTCTCCGGGGCTGGGAGGAAGGGGAGCCTGGCCCCACAATGTGTATAGTCGCTGGAATGGCTCCGGGTTGCTTTGTTCCCGATGCTGTGTTGTTGCGGGGCTGACCAGGGGTTTATACACAGACAGAGCCTGGGATGGTCCAGAGCTCTGTCTGAAGGGTTCTTGCTGTAGCATCTCCCCCAGTCACAGCAGCCAACGGGCAGAGAACAGAGAGAGGGAGAGAGAGAGAAGCTAACGTTAGCCAAATGACCCAGAAAGTCCCGGACTGCGACTCCAACTCAAGTTTCCCAGCTTCTGTCTGTCTCTCGGGATGGACCTGGAAAAGCTGCTATTGTCCGGAAGCTGCTTTCTTGAATACATTCTGTGAATCACTCTCTCTCTCTATACCACAGGTTAGGATTGTAATTAGCGAGAATCCACCTTCCCCACATTCACTGGTTGCCTGTTTCTCGCGAAGGAAAACCGAGGCTCTTGGCAGAATTAAACCTGCACCACGCCAGAGTGAAACTCAGTGTAAACCGGACTGTTCACATTTCAATCCGACTCCAGAAGTGGAAATGTGTGTGAGGGTCCGACAGAAGTCTGAATCATACCAGGTTTAATGCCTTCTCAAGGGCAATTAGGGATGAGTAATAAATGCTGGCCCAGCCATCAAAGCCCACATATCCTGTGAATGAAAGTTTAAAAGTGCCTCCACAAACCTAGTGTGGAAAGTATTATAGGTTCCTACTTTTCCTATTCATTTGCATCATGTAAACTCTTCTTGCCAACTCATTTGATGGTCACTAAACAGTTGGGGTACAAGTATTTTTTTTAAATCAACGCATTTAGAGATGTTCTATACCCCTGGAGCAGGTGGGACTTGAGCGCAGGTCTCCTGGCTCAGTGGGAAGGATGTTACCACTACGGCACAGGGGCCCTACACTCAGAATGTTATCTCTTGGTACTGATTATCATCAGCTACCATCATTCTCTTAGAAGCTGAAGTCCCACGCAGGCAGTTTGTAGACAGGATGTGAAACTGTACTGGGACCCATTATGCAGCTAATCACCTAATAGGTACCTGCTGCCTCAGTACAGCTGGGAGCACTGTTCATCCTCTCGAGGTTAATGAGACCAGGAATCAAATCTTACATGCAACCTCTCCAGATTTGCAGTGGAGTGAATGTGCAGACTGTTTGAATATGAGTGTCATTTTTGGCTCTGCATTTACAAAGTGTGTGATTGTAGAATACAGCAGTGACATTAAAAATATTTGAGTTGTTTCCCAATGAACCAGCTGTCAAGTTGAAACCTGTTTGTTTCATCCAGAACTGGTGCTGGTATATTCTCTATTTGCATAATGGGAAGGAACTGAGGTGGTCAGAATTGTGGAGACTTGCAAACAAGCATAAGATTCTTTAGAACAAGGCTACTACAAAAGAAACTGCTGCAATGCTAAGAACAAATTTCATTGGTAAAGCTGTGAGCGGTGGAATCATATAAATGGTCAATGGGGTAATAAATCTGTTAGATCAATTGTGAAAGATTTTCTGTGTGTATGTGTCTGTGTGTGTATGTGAGAGAGTGTATGCATGTGAGTGTGTTAGTGTATCTTTGTGCGTGTGCATGAGAGTGTGTGAGACGGAGTGAGTAAATGTATGTGTGTATTTGCATACGCATGAGTTTGTTTGTGCGTGTTTGTGTGTGTTTGCGTGTGTGTTCGTGCCTGTCTGTGTGTGAATGTGTGTTTGTACATGTATGCCTGTGCATGTTTATGTGTGCATCTGTGTATGTTTGCCTGCATCTGCGTGTGTGTGTCCATGTCTGTTTGTATGTGTGTCAGTGCCTGCATGTGCTCGTGTATATCTGCGTGTGTGTGTGTCCATGTCTGTTTGTGATTGTGTATCTGTTTGCGTGTGAGTGAGTGTGTCTATGCAAAGATTGTGTAATGGTGACAATGAAATTTAAGCTTATGTTGGTTACTCTTACATATAGTGAAAAAAACAGTCTGATCAAACAACTTTCGACCATTGTTATGGATTCTTTCTCAAAGGAGCTAGGTGTAAATTTTCAACATTAGTACTCGTGTATCTCAAGATTAACACACACAGTCTAGTTTGCAGAACAGATTTCTGTTGAAAGCAATTCTGGTACTTTGTTTATTTAAATATCATGTTAAAAATTGAGCCAGTAACAGCGTGCAGTCACAATTGTTGTTGTGTGCTTCCGATTCATTTCTCTTTCATTCAAAGATTGTCTTGAGGTACAGCCTCCAATGATCAATAAAACATATTGTTTGTATGTCTTAGACATAGTCAGTGAAGATATTTTTAGCAGCAATTTCCTTGCCGGGCAATATCAACTCCTCCATAAATATGCATTGTCCCACCTTATTTCTGTTACTTGTACTGCAATTATCATCTGCTCCGACCAAATGCACCTTAGATAGCAGAGAGTATTTATAGAGAGATAAAAATAAGGCTTTCTCAACCATTCCACTATATTTAAGATACTTTGATTGCACTGTTCTCTCTACCTTTTTTCAATTCTCTTTGTCTCCCTCCCTCTCTTCTATCTCTCTGCTCGTCCACTCTCTTTTCTCCCTCTCCAAGTTATCCTGCCTCTCACTCTCTGTCACTTTAATGTCAATTATTTTAACATACTTAAGAACAGTCAACGCAGCTTATATGGGATAGTAAATAAAGTCACCAATGTCCTGGAGGATTGCCTCACACTAAACAAACATGCAACTGTTGGGGATTTAACCTCAGGCAAAAAGTGATTGAGAAGGAGAGTTCTTCATGGTAACTTTAGCCAGTACAGGAATTGAATCCACATTGTTGGCATCTTTCTGCTTCACAAACCATTCATTCTGTCAACTGAGATAAGCAAATTGGTGACACATTATCCTCAGCTCTTGGGCGAGTGTGTCAGGTGAAATTTGATTCAGGGGGCAGGTCCCAATGGGACAAGACCATTAGCCTTCTGCGGGGTGATGGTGGCAGTGTTTGGTTGAATCTTCTCTGGCCGTATCTAGGGAACTTGCTGGGGAGAGATCCTTGAAACATTCCTCCCTTGGAAGTGTTTACGAGCATCTCGAACAGTTAAGGCCTGATGGAATTCACCTTGAGACCACCTGTAGGTCTGAAACATTCCCTGGATCTGAACAGGCACCTCTCGGGGTTCCGCTGAAGTGTTCAACAAAGGATATCCTCCCAGGTCCAGTACACTAACACTCTTCAGATTCTGGCTTTGCTTTATCTCTGATTTTAATTATTCCATTTTTGGTGGGCATGCTTTAGGCTCTGCAAACTGTCTATGAAATCTCTTTGCCTATCTATGTTTTTGCCTTTAAGACACTCAAATCTGCCTTCAGCAAGGTATTGATCACTTGTCCAAATTGGCTCCTTGGTTAAGCAAACCTGTAGAGTCTTGACGAAATTTTCCTAGATTAAAGGTGCTACATTAATGTCAGTTATTGTTGTAAACCATTATTATTTTACTACCATCATTTCACTTCAGTGACCTTTAAAAATTTTAAAATTAAAAGGTCGTAATTAAGATGTTTCATCTTCTGGAAACCACCCCAGTTTGATTTTGTTTGATGCATTGATTGTGAATTTGTACAATTATGGAAATATGCCGAAGAGACTTTCTCATCCATTGTGCCTGTGAAGGATAGGGATGCCCAATTAGAGCAGCTCCATCACTCTATCCCTGTAGGCCCTGCAATTGGTTCTTTTTCAAGTCTTTATCAAATCCACTGCCCTATCGGGCAATGCATTCTAGGCCATAATGATCCAGCTGGTGGTTTCCGAAGGAATGAAAAGAATTCTTACACAACTAGCAAAATGGAAATGTTGGATATGCTGGGCAGGTCAAGCAGCAACTGTGGAGGTGGTGTGCAGGTTAACAGTTTAGCTGTGGACCTACGTGTAACCTATTAACTAACCCGTTTCCTTCACAAGGACTGAGAATCTTTGCTCATGCCTGCTGACTCCCCAAAGTTTTACTGCAAACCAGTGGTCTTTGAGAAATCATGAAACTACATTCCTCAAAACATTAGTGTTATCTGGAAGTATAACTGTGGATTACAATCGTGCCTACATGTCAAAAGTATGTGAAAGATGCTAAATAAATGCAATCCCTTCTAATAACAATAGTCAGAGGGTGTCAGATTATTAGAAGGAGCTACTGGCACCTAAAGATTAAACCTGTGTCAGTTTTCAGTCAAAGGGGAGAGTTACATGGAGGTGAAGGTGCAAGGGAACTTCGGAGATGCACAGTGTGAGGATGATGATGGGCTAAAAGTGGCTGTTTAGTATTGTGATAGAAGTCGAAGACAGTGAGGACTGAGGCAGGTTATGTAATGGAATATTTAATTCATACTCACAATGTTGATGCTTATTGCTCATGCCCTATTTACCGGAGACAGGGGTAATGAACGCTTCTCTTGAACTGTCTCAGTCCATACAGTGTGTTAATGCAATCTGACTTACTGGAGCAGCTCAGATGCTGGCTCTGAGACTTTAGACTGGGTAAGGAGAGTGGAATTTCCTCCTCAAAGGACAAGAGTGAACAAATTGTGTAGTTACAGCAATTCAGCAGCTTTGTGCTTTCCAAGTATCAGTTTTTTTCTTGTCTGATGATCAGTTCTTGGAGCAATTTGAACACACATTCTATTAGATTGCTGATCCAAGTGCTTAATCTCTGGTTAGAGAACACAGGGACTACTGTGAACATGTCTGGGTACCACATCCGGGGAAGGGTATAGATATTGAGCCATTGAGCTGTACAGCATAGAAACCGACGCTTTGGTCGAATTCATCCATGCCAAACAGATGTCCAAAATAAATCTAGTCCCATTTTCCAGCATTTGGCCCACATCCCTCTAAGCCACTCCCACTCATGTACCCATCCGGATGTCTTTTAAATCTTGTAATTGTATCAGCCTCCACCACTTCCTTGGGCAGCTCATTCCATACAAGCACCACCCTCTACATGAAAATGTTGCCCCTTGCATCCATTTTAAATCTTTCCCCTCTCACCTTAAACCTATGCCCTCTAGTTTTGGATTCACCCACATGGGGAAAAGACCTCAATAATCACCCTATCTGTGCTCCTCAAGATTTCATAAACCTCTGTAAGGTCACCCCTCAGCCTCCAATGCTCCAGGGAAAATAGCCCCAGCCTTATTCAGCCTCCCCCTATCACTCAAACCATCCAACCTGGCAACATCTTTCTAAATCTTTTCTGGACCCTTTCAAGTTTCACAACATCCTTCCCATAGCAGGGAGACCAGAATTGTAAGCTGTATTCCAAAAGTGGCCTAACTAATGCCCAGTACAGCTGCAACATGGTCTATCAATGCACTGACCAACAAAGGTAAGCATACCAAATACTTTCTTCACTGTCCCGTCTACCTGCAACCAAAGTGTCGGTTTCTAAAAAAATCTCTGAAATAGCTACAAGAGAACTATCATGAATCAACTTGGCTGGTTCACTAATATCCTTTAGGGCAGAAAACCTGCAGTCTTACCTGTCTGTCCTAGATCTATCTCCAGATCCACAGCAATGCGATTTTTAACTACCCTTGGAATTGGCTCTTTCAGACACTCAGTTCAAGGACAGTACGGATGGGCAATAAATGCTGAGCTTGTCAATGACACATGTCCCATGAAATAATAAAGTAAACATATTATCGGGGAAGGATAGGATAGATGGACAGAAATTATTTGCACTAAATGGGGAGTTTAGGTCTATTGTGATATAGCCAAAAAATTGGAGTTTTCAGGAATGAAATGGGGAAATGCTTTGCGGCCAACATTCACTCCATCTGTGTTGTTACCCGGATACTCTCTGACCTCAGAACTGAGTTTCAGAAGTCCCTGCTGTGCATGGATCTTGGAGATCCAACCAGAAGAAAACAAAATTAAAGAGAAGAGATAATGGGAACTGCAGATGCTGGAGAATCCAAGATAATAAAATGTGAGGCTGGATGAACACAGCAGGCCAAGCAGCATCTCAGGAGCACAAGAGCTGACGTTTCGGGCCTAGACCCTTCATCAGAGAGGGGGGTGGGGTGAGGGTTCTGGAATAAATAGGGAGAGAGTGGGAGGCGGACCGAAGATGGAGAGAAAAGAAAATAGGTGGAGAGAGTATAGGTGGGGAGGTAGGGAGGGGATCGGTCAGTCCAGGGAAGACGGACAGGTCAAGGAGGTGGGATGAGGTTAGTAGGTAGATGGGGGTGCGGCTTGGGGTGGGAGGAAGGGATGGGTGAGAGGAAAAACAGGTTAGGGAGGCAGAGAGATGGTTGGACTGGTTTTGGGATGCAGTGGGTGGAGGGGAAGAGCTGGGCTGGTTGTGTGGTGCAGTGGGGGGAGGGGACGAACTGGGCTGGTTTTGGGATGCGGTGGGGGAAGGGGAGATTTTGAAGCTGGTGAAGTCCACATTGATACCATTAGGCTGCAGCGTTCCCAAGCGGAATATGAGTTGCTGTTCCTGCAACCTTCGGGTGGCATCATTGTGGCAGTGCAGGAGGCCCATGATGGACATGTCATCTAAAGAATGGGAGGGGGAGTGGAAATGGTTTGCGACTGGGAGGTGCAGTTGTTTATTGCGAACTGAGCGAATATAGTTTGCCGCACATACCAACATAATAGGTCCACTGAGGATACCATATTCCTAGCCCTGCACTCATCCCTGGAACATCTGGACAAGAAGGGCACCTATGTTAGATTTCTAGTCATTGACTACAGCTCCACCTTCAACACCATTATCCCCTCCAGACTGATCTCAAAACAGCGTCACCTTGGTCTTGGCTCTGCCCTCTGTAACTGGATCCTCAGCTTCTGACCCATAGACCACAATCAGTGAGGATAGGTAACTGCACCCCCTCCACAGTAACACTCAACACTGGAGCCCCTCCAAGGGTGCGCCCACAGCCCCCTACTCTATTCCCCTGTACACACACAACTGTGTTGGCAAATTCTGAATGAATACAATCTACAAGTTTGCTGACAACACCACAATAGTGGGACGGATATCTAACAATGATAGTCAAAATTGCCAAAGGAAGATACAGAGCTTGGTGACATGGTGTAATGAGAACGTCTCTATCATTCCGGCAAAACTAAAAAACTGATCATCGACTTCAGAAAGAAAGGAGGAGAACACGCTCCCATCTACATCAACAGAGCTGAGGTTGAGAAAGTGAAAAGCATCAAGTTCCTCACAGTGACAATAACTGACAATAAACTGTCCTGGACTTCCAATATCAATGTGACAGTCAAGAAGGCACAACAACATCTCTTCTTCATCAGGCGGCTCAGGAAATGTGGCCTGTCCATAAGGACCCTCACCAACTTCTACAGATGCACCATTGAAAGCAAACTGTGCGGGAGCATAACAGCCTGGTACGGCAACTGCTCTACCCAGGACTGTAAGAAACTACAGAAGGTGACGTGCACAGCCCAGAACATTACAGAAGCCAACCTTCCATCCATGGGCTCCATTTACATGGCTTGCTGCCGGAGGAAGGCTGCCAACATCATCAAAGACCCATCACATCCTGGTAAATTGCACACCTTGTGCAATATAACCTGTACGTCTCTGTCTAAGTCTTTTTGATCGGTACATCCTTTGCTTACAGTGGTCTGCCTGTACTGCTCACAAACAAAGCTTTTCACTGTACTTCAGTACATGTGAAAATAAATCAGTCAATCATTCATTCAATATGGTGATAGGAATTTTGAGGTCTCTTCTGCGAAAGCAAATTTTGCAGGATAGATTTATGGTGTGCCAAGTTATGAAGGGAAGGGTTATGTGTTGGTAAAAGGAATTGGGCCACAGATCATCTATGAATGGATACAGAACATCACTGAGGGGTGAAGTGGCCTTTTCTCATTCTTGTGTTCCTGAAATGCTGGAAATTTGCAGCAGGAATACAAACATCTGCAGCTAAAACACAGGTTAATGTGATGGGGTCAGACTGTTTGTCACAACTGCAAATTAATACCGTTCTGACTAGCAGCCAGGAACCAGCTGTTCTTTTATTGCTAAATGTTTGTAATAGCAGAGACAGAAAGTAATTGCTAGCCTTGCAGCACCTTGTGAAGACTACCTGCAACCCAAAAGCGATACATTACATACAGCAATCACTGTCATCACAATTGTGTTTGACACATTCAGCACAGTACAGTGGGGGAAGACTCAACAATAATGCTGAAACATTGTTTGTTCATCGTGATGAAAATTCATCTACTTGATTAATGTCAAAACTTGCAATCTTTTTATACTTGAGTTGCATGCTCTGGTTAGGGCTAGCCTTGTTTGACATTTTACACTCCTGAAAGACCACATTGCTGCAAGAAGCGAACAGATATAACATCTGAAAGTAAAAACAAAGGATGTCACATGGATTAAAATACCACTCTGAGAATTAATGGGATCATTTTAACTTCTGCCTTAAATGTAAGGGCTGGATTATTTGGCCACTCACGCCAGACCTCCGAAAAACTGGGAGATGGAAGTAATGAGAGTCCGATCCAGCATCTCCCGGTTTCCGTTATCAGTAAGTGTTCGAATGATTCCTATTTTAGTCACTGTAGCATGGGTTCATTGGGTTGTATGGAGTCAGAAGGGGGTGGTATCGAAGCCCAATTGAGAGAGCTGAGCAGAAAATACAAGTGAACATTCTAATTCCTGCGCTGAGGGGCTGCTGCACCGGTCGGCAGTGGGTATTAAAAAAAAATCCCTCCGGCATTATTTTCAAGAGGGTGAGAAGAAGTCTCCCCTTATGTCCAAGTCAATCCTCAACCAACATTATGGAGAGATTGCAAGCGATTGAGAGATAGAACTTCGAACATAGAACAGTACAGCACAGTACAAGCCCTTCAGCCCACGATGTTGTACTGAACCTTTACCCTAATCCTCAGGTCTATCTAACCTCCACCTGTACCTTATACTATCATCCATATGCTTATCTAATAGTCGCCTAAATGCCCCTAATGAGGCCGACTCCACTACCCTCTCTGGCAATGCATTCCACGTCCCTACCACTTTCTGAGTATAGATGATATTGGGAGATTTGAGCATTCATGAGGGGAAGGTGATGGCCTAGTGGTATTATCGCTGGACTGTCAATCTAGAGACCCAGATAATGTTCTGGGGACCCAGGTTCAAATCCTGCCACAGCAGATGGTGGAATTTGAATTCAATAAACATCTGGAATTAAGGATCTAATGATGACCATGAATCCATTGTCAATTGTTGAAAAACCCCATCTGGTTCACTAATGCCATTTAGGGAAGGAAACTACCATCCTTACCTGGCCTGTTCTACATGTGACTCCAGATCCACAGCAATGTGGTTGACTCTTAATTGCCCTCTGGGCAATTAGGGATGGGCAATAAATGCTGCCTGGTCAGCAACATCCTCATCATGAATGAATCTAAAAAAGGCAGAGAGTATCATGGATAGCATGTACAGAGAGGTGGTCACACCACAGACTCAGACTCCACAGGCAGGAAGGGAAGGGGTGACCATCAGGCAGAGCAGGAGGCCGAAGCAGGCAGCTCAGAAATCTATTTCCTACAAAACAGGCATACTGTTTTGAATACTGCTCAAGGGAGTGGCCTCTCAGGGGATAACAACAGCAGCAAATTCATGGCACCATCATTTGCTCTGTTGTGGAGGGAGTGAAAAATAGACATAGAAATGATATAGTTATTAGGGATTCAATCACAAGGGAAATAGATAGGCATTGTTGTGGCCACAAACGAGAGTCCAGGATAGCGTGCTCCCTCACTGGTGCTGGGGTCCTCGAGGTATTGGAGCAGCTGTAGGACATTCTGGAGATTGAGGGTAACAGCCAGTAGCCATGGTACAGGCTGGTACTAAAGACAGAGGTAAAACAAAAAGGGTTAGGTCCTGAAAGCACAACATAGAAAATGAGGAAGAAAGTTGAAATGTGGGACCTGAAAATAGTTATCTCAGGATGACTACCAGTGCCATTAGCTAGTCAGAGTAGAAACTGCAGGATATATAGAATGAACACATGGCTGAAAAGATGGTGCCAGGGGAGGCTTCCAGATTCGTGGGACATTAGGACCAGTTCTTGGAGAGGTAGGACCTGGACAAACAAACACTTGGGTGGATCAGGACTGTTGTCCTTGGGGGAATACTTGGTAGAGTGGTTGTGGAGGGTTTAAACTAGTGTGGCAGAGGGATGAGAACCAGAGGAGTAGAGTAGTAGATGCAGAAATTGAGGGAGAGTTAGAAACCACGGCAAACATTACTAAGAATATGAACAGGCAGGGAAATGCTGCTGAAAAGAGCAAGGGAGGTGATCTGAAATGCACATGTTTCAATGTGAAAGTATAATGGGCAAGGTAGATTAACTTTGGGCTTTGGTTAGTACTTGGAACAATGGCATAATTGTGATTATGGAGGCTTGCCTGAAAGAGGGACAGGACTAGCAGCTGAATGTCCCATGATTTAAATGTTTCAGGAATGATAGAAAGGGATGTAAAAGTGGTCAGGGAGTTGCATCACTGGTAGAGGAGTATCTCACAGATGTACTAAGGTACATCGGAGGACTTGTACAGTGAGGCAATATGGGTAGAATTCAGGAATTGGAAAGGTGAAATCACAATGCTGGGGGAATACTACAGGCCTCCCAATAGTCAATGTGAGATAGAGGAGAAAACATTAAGACAGTATTTGGAAAGATGTAAAACCGCAGGGTTGGTGTGGTGGGTGATTTTATTTTTTCCCATATTGACTGGGACTCACTATGTGCTAGAGGCTTGGATGGGGCAGAATTTGTAAGGACCATTCAGGAGGGATTCTTGACACAATATGTAAACAGTCTAAGTAAGGAGTATTCCAAGATAATAAAATGTGAGGCTGGATGAACACAGCAGGCCAAGCAGCATCTCAGGAGCACAAGGAGTATATTGGGCCTCATTTTGGGAATTGAGCCCAGTCAGGTGAGTGAAATTTTTGTGGTGGAGCATTTCACGAGTAGTGACCATAATACAATGAGTTTTAAGATACTCATGGTTAGGAACAACAGCAGTCCTTGGGTGAAGTGTAAAACTGGGGGAAGGTGAACTATATCAATATTAGACAAGAGCTGGAGAATTTTGATTGGAGACAGCTGCTTGAAGCTAAATCAACATAGGACATGTAGGAGTAATTCAAATACCAGTTGATAAGAGTTCAGGAGGGGCATGTTCCTGCGAGAATGAAGGATAGGGATGGCTAGTTTTGGGAACCTTGGGTGACGAGGGATGTTATGGCCTTTCTCAAGAACTAACAGGAAGCAGTTGTAAAAGGCAAAGTGCAGCCAGGGAAAGGGTTGGCCCACCCAAGGACAAAGGAAGGAATATGTGTAGAGCCAGAAGAGGTAGGTGAGGTCCTAAACAAATACTTTGTGTCAGTATTTACCAACGAGAAGGAATTGGTGAAGGATGATCTCAGGGAAGGGAGTGTCAAGTTTCTAAGCTAAGTCATCATTAAAAAGGAAGAGACCTCTTCAGGGAGATGAGCCCCTGTGTCTTGATGGGATTTTCCCTAGAATACTGAGGAAGGCAAGACAACTAATTGCTGGAGTATTGACAGATACCTTTGTATTCTCTTTGGCCAAAGGTGAGGTTCCAGAGGACTGAGAATAGCCAATGTTGTCCCATTGTTTAAGAAGGATAACAGGGATAATCCTGGAAATTACAGGCCTGTGAGTTTCATGTCAGTAGTAGGGAAATTATTAGAAAAAGTTTCTCAGGGAAAAGATCTATATGCATTGGGAAGCAAATGGATTGATTAGCAATAAACAGCATGGGGTCGTCATGCCTCACTAACTTGATTGAGTTTTTTGAGGAGGTGATGAGGATGATTGATGAGGGAAAAGTGGTTGATGTTGTCTTCACAGACTTCAGTAAAGACTCTGAGCTGGCCGCTTGTGGCAGACTGATACAAAAATCACATGGTATCGGGGTGAGCTGGCAAGGTGGATACAGAGCTGGCCTGGCCATAGGAAGGATGCTTTTCACAATGGGGTGCTGTGACTAGTGGTGTTCCACAGGGATCAGTGCTGGGACCTGTTGTGCTGTTATTCATGATCTACATAAATGATTTAGAGGAAAATGTAGCTGGTCTAATTAGTAAGTTTGTGCATGATTAAAAGATTAGTGGAGTTGTGGATAGTGAGAAGAATTATCAGAGGATACAGCAAGATGTAGATCAGTTGGAGGCAGGGGTAAAGAAAAATGGCAGATGGGGTTTAATATGAACAGATGTGAAGTGAGATGCTGCACTGTGGAAGGCCAAGTACAGGTGGAAATTATACAGTGATTGGCAGAATCCCTAGGAATGTTGATATCCAGAGGGATCTGGGCATGCAGGTCCACAGATCACTGAAGGCAGCAGCACAGGTAGATAAGATAGTAAAAAAGTCCTATGGCTTGCTTGCCTTCATTGTAAGGGGCATTGACTACCAGGATAGACAAGTTATGCTGCAAATTTATAGAATTTTAGTTAGACCTCGCTTGGAATATTGCATACAGCTCTGGTCACCACATTACCAGAAGGATGGGGATGCTTTGGAGAGGGTACAGAAAAGGTTTACCAGGGTGTTGCCTGGTATGGAGGATTTTAGCGATGAAGAAAGGTTGGATAGACTGGGTTTTTTTTTCAGTGGAACGCAGGATGTTGAGAGAGGTTTATAAGATTGTGAAAGGCGTGGATAGAGTGGAAAGTATGAGGCTTTTTCCTGGGGCGGAGGGGTCAGTTACTAGGGGACACAGGTTCAATGTGGAAGGGGGGAGGTTTGAAAGGGATGTGCGAGACAAGTTTTTCACACAAAGGGTGGTGAATGTCTGGAATGCACTCCCAGAGGGGTTGGTGGAAGCAGACACAATATCAGCATTCAACAAACACCTGGATGAAAACATGAATAGGAACGGAATAGAGGGACATGGATTTGGTGAGCAAAGCCAGTTTTAGTATGGAAGGGAAAAATGTGTCAGTGCAGGCTTGGAGGGCCGAAGGGCCTATCCCCCTGTTCTTTGGTCTTTGTTCTTATCACAGCCTAGGAGCTAGCTGTGTGCAAATTGACTGCTGCAGTTCTTGCGTTCTATTAACAATGCCTTGTTGACTGAGATATCCTGAAGTTGATTATTTTTACCAAAACTGCAAAGGGCTAAAAGATTTGCCAATTGCTATCAGTTGGTTTCTCTGAGTAAAAAGCCTATTTCGGTCATGCACCATTTTGTTCTAAAATTCTTGAGCTCAGTATGAATGAATTGCCACCTGGGTACTATTGTAAAATAAAACTGCAGTTATTTATTCTTTTTGACTCATTTCTATCATTAATGTTTGCTACTGGTTACAATCTCATTACAGGAGCTCTAAATTAACATTACAGAGCCAATATAACTGAGCCCCTGGTGGTTCGTTGCTTTGAAATGTGTGGATGGGATTTCAGAACAGGGAAAGAAATGTTCTTCCAAGAAGAATGCAAAACATACTGTAAAGATAAAGTGGGATAACATACACGTTAGCTGTTCTGGGTCTTTAAGTTATCAAGACTCAAAATCTATTAATAGGATTTGTTTACTAAAATAAAACAAAAAATGCAAATGATAGAGACCTGAAATAAACTAAAACAGAAATCTTTGAAGAAACTCAGAGATAATGGGAACTGCAGATGCTGGAGAATCCAAGACAACAAAATGTGAGGCTGGATGAACACAACAGGCCAAGCAGCATCTCAGGAGCACAAAAGCTGACGTTTCGGGCCTAGACCCTTCATCAGAGAGGGGGATGGGGAGAGGGAACTGGAATAAATAGGGAGAGAGGGGGAGGCGGACCGAAGATGGAGAGAAAAGAAGATAGGTGGAGACAGTATAGTGGGGAGAGTATAGGAAGAAGCGGAGGGCCTTGAGGCCATCTGCATGCGGAATGCAGGTGCTTCTTCCTGTCCCGCAGGCCCGACCAGTCCCCCTCCACCGACACCCTCATCCGCCTAGCTGAACTCGTCCTCACCCTCAACAACTTCTCTTTCGATTCCTCCCACTTCCTACAGACAAAGGGGGTGGCCATGGGCACCCACATGGGCCCCAGCTATGCCTGCCTCTTTGTAGGTTACGTGGAACTGTCCCTCTTCCGCACCTACACAGGCCCCAAACCCCACCTCTTCCTCCGGTACATTGATGACTGTATCGGCGCCGCCTCTTGCTCCCCAGAGGAGCTCGAACAGTTCATCCACTTCACCAACACCTTCCACCCCAACCTTCAGTTCACCTGGGCCATCTCCAGCACATCCCTCACCTTCCTGGACCTCTCAGCCTCCATCTCAGGCAACCAGCTTGTAACTGATGTCCATTTCCAGCCCACCGACTCCCACAGCTACCTAGAATACATCTCCTCCCACCCACCCTCCTGCAAAAATTCCATCCCCTATTCCCAATTCCTCCGCCTCCGCCACATCTGCTCACACGACAAGACATTCCACTCCCGCACATCCCAGATGTCCAAATTCTTCAAGGACCGCAACTTTTCCCCCCACAGTGATCGAGAACGCCCTCGACCGCGTCTCCCGTATTTCCCGCAACACGTCTCTCACACCCCGCCCCCGCCACAACCGCCCAAAGAGGATCCCCCTCGTTCTCACACACCACCCCACCAACCTCCGGATACAACGCATCATCCTTCGACACTTCCGCCATCTACAATCCGACCCCACCACCCAAGACATTTTTCCATCCCCACCCCTGTCTGCTTTCCGGAGAGACCACTCTCTCCGTGACTCCCTTGTTCACTCCACACTGTCCTCCAACCCCACCACACCCGGCACCTTCCCCTGCAACTGCAGGAAATGCTACACTTGCCCCCACACCTCCTCCCTCACCCCTATCCCAGGCCCCAAGATGACATTCCACATTAAGCAGAGGTTCACTTGCACATCTGCCAGTGTGGTATACTGCATCCACTGTACCCGGTGCGGCTTCCTCTACATTGGGGAAACCAAGCGGAGGCTTGGAGACCGCTTTGCAGAACACCTCCGCTCAGTTCGCAACAAACTACTGCACCTCCCAGTCGCAAACCATTTTCACTCCCCCTCCCATTCTTAGATGACATGTCCATCATGGGCCTCCTGCACTGCCACAATGATGCCACCCGAAGGTTGCAGGAACAGCAACTCATATTCCGCCTGGGAACCCTGCAGCCTGAGGGTCACAGAGAGAGTGATCCCTCCTGAAAACAGATAAGGGTGGGGAGTGAAAAATGTCTTTGGTGGTGGAGTCGGATTGCAGATGGTGGAAGTGTCGGGGGATGATGCATTGGATCCAGAGGTTGGTGGGGTGGTGCGTGAGCACGAGGGGGATTCTCTTTTGTTTGTTATTGCGGGGGCGGGGTGTGAGGGATGAGTTGCGGGAAATGCAGGAGACATGGTCAATGGTGTTCTCGACCACTGCGGGGGGGGTCTCAGTGGACAGACCCTTCAATCCAACCGGTCCATGCCAACCAGATATCCTAAATTAATTTAGTCCCATTTGCCAGCATTTCACCCATACCCATCTAAACCCTTCCTATTCATACATTGATCCAGATGCCTTTTAAATGTTGTAATTGTACTAGCCTCCATCACCTCCTCTGGCAGCTCATTCCATACACGCACCACCCTCTATGTGAAAATGTTGCCCCTTAGCTTCCCTTTAAATCTTTCATCCCTCACTTTAAACCCTTGCCTTCTTGTTTTGGACTCTCTTACGCTGGGGAAAAGACCTTGACTTTTCACCCTGTCCATGCCCCTCATGTTTTTATAAAACTCTATAATGCTGCCCCTCAGCCTCCAGTGCTCCAGGGAAAATAGCCCCAGTCTCTGCCTGTAGCTAAAATCGCTTAACCCTGGCAACATCCTTGTAGGTTACAGAGAGACATAGTTAAGCTGCAGAGTTGGGCTGAGAGGTGGCAAATGGAGTTTAATGCAGACAAGTGTGCGGTGATGCACTTTGGTAGAGTAACTGGAATGCAAAGTACTGGGCTAATGGTAAGATTCTTGATAGTGTAGATGAGCAGAGAGATCTCGGTGGACATGTACACAGATCCTTGAAAGTTGCCACCCAGGTTGACAGGGCTGTTAAGAAGGCATACACTGTTTAAGCTTTTATTAATGGAGGGATCGAGTTCCGGAACGAGGAGGTTATGCTGCAGCTGTACAAAACTCTGGTGCGGCCACACTTGGAGTATTGCGTACACTTCTGGTCACCGCATTATAAGAAGAATGTGGAAGCTTTGGAAAGGGTGCAGAGGAGATTTACTAGGATGTTGCCTGGTATGGAGGGAAGGTCTTACAAGGAAAGGCTGAGGGACTTGAGCCTGTTTTCATTTGTGAGATGAAGGTTGAGAGGTGACTTAATTGAGACATATAAAATAATCAGAGGGTTAGATAGTGAGGATAGGGAGAGCCTTTTTCCGAGGATGGTGATGGTGAGCACGAGGGGGCATAGCTTTAAATTGAGGGGTGAAAGATATGGGACAGATGTCAGAGGTAGTTTCTTTACTCAGAGAGTAGTAAGGGAATGGAGCGCTTTGCCTGCAACAGTAGTAGATTTGCCAACTTTAGGTACATTTAAGTCGTCATTGGATAAGCATATGGACGTACATGGAATAGTGTAGGTTAGATGGGCTTGAGATCGGTATGACAGGTCGGCACAACATCGAGGGCTGAAGGGCCTGTACTGTGCTGCAATGTTCTATGTTCTATGTTTTAAATCTTTTCTGAACCCTTTCAAGTTTCACAACATCGTTCCAAAATCAGGTGTAGCTACATTGTGATCTACATTAAAGACAAAAGGGGTAACAAGGGAGAGAATAGGGCCCGTAAAAGATCAGCAAGGCTGCCTATGTGTGGAAATGCAGGAGATGGGGGAGATACTAAACATAACAACATAAGAACCAGGAGCAGGAGGATGCCATCTGGCCCCTTGAGCCTGCCCCGCTATTTAATAAGATCATGACTGCTCGTTTTGAGATTCTACTCCACTTACCCGCCCACTCACTATAACCCTTAATTCCTTTACTGTTCAAAAATCTATCTAGCCTTGCCTTAAAAACATTCAGCGAGTAGTTTCAACCGCTTCACTGGGCAGGGAATTCCACAGATTCACTACCCTTTGGGTGAAGAAGTTCCTCCTGATCTCAGTCCTACATCTGCTTCCCTTTATTTTGAGGCGATGCCCTCTAGTCCTGGTTTCACCTGCCGGCGGAAACAACCTCCCTACCTCCACCTTATCTATTCCCTTCATAATCTCATATGTTTCTATAAGATCTCCCCTCATTCTTCTGAATTCCAATGAGTATAATCCCAGTCTACTCAATCTGTCCTCAGAATCCAACCCTCTCAATTCTGGAATCAACTGAGTGAATCTCCTCTGCACCCCCTCCAGTGCTAGTATATCACTTCTCAAGTAAGGAGACCAAAACTGCACACAGTACTCCAGGTGTGGTCTCACCAGGACCCTATACAGCTGCAGCACAGCCTCCCTGTTTTTAAACTCCATCCCTCTAGCAATGGCAGATAAAATTCCATTTGCCTTTTTAATTACCTGCTGCACCTGCAATCCTACTTTTAGCGATTCATGCACAAGGACACCCAAGTCCCTCTGCACAGCAGTGTTCTGCAATTCTTTACCATTTAAAACGTAGTCCATTTTCCTGTCATTCCTACCAAAATGGATGACCTCACACTTATCAACGTTGTACTCCATCTGCCAGACCTTTGCTCACTTTGCTCACTATCTATATCCCTCTGCAGACTTTCAGTGTCTTCTGCACACTTTGCTCTATCACTCATCCTAGTGTCCTCTGCAAATTGTGACACACCACACTTAATCCCCAACTCCAAATCATCTCTGTAAATTGTAAACAATTGTGGTCCCAACACTGATCCCTGAGGCACACCACTAGTCACTGACCACCAAACAGAAAAACACCCATTTATCCCGACTCTTTACTCTCTACTCGTCAACCAATCCTCTATCCATGCCAATACATTACCTGTAATACTGTGCAACTTTATCTTATGTCACAGCCTTTGATGTGGCACCTTGTCAAATGCCTTCTGTAAATCCAGATACACCACATCCACAGGCTCCCCATTGTCCACCATGCAAGTAATGTCCTCCAAGAATTCCACCAAATTAGTTAAACATGACCTACGCTTCATGAACCCATGCTGGGTGTTCCCAGTGGGACAATTTATATCCAGATGTCTTGCTATTTCTTCCTTAATGATAGATTCAAGCATTTCCCCACTCCCGAGGTTAAGCTAACTGGCTGATAGTTAAGATAATAAAATGTGAGGCTGGATGAACACAGCAGGCCAAGCAGCATCTCAGGAGCACAAAAGCTGACGTTTCGGGCCTAGACCCTTCATCAGAGAGGGGGGTGGGGAGAGGGAACTGGAATAAATAGGGAGAGAGGGGGAGGCGGACCGAAGATGGAGAGTAAAGAAGATAGGTGGAGAGAGTATAGGTGGGGAGGTAGGGAGGGGATAGGTCAGTCCAGGGAAGACGGACAGGTCAAGGAGGTGGGATGAGGTTAGTAGGTAGCTGGGGGTGCGGCTTGGGGTGGGAGGAAGGGATGGGTGAGAGGAAGAACCGGTTAGGGAGGCAGAGACAGGTTGGACTGGTTTTGGGATGCAGTGGGTGGGGGGGAAGAGCTGAGCTGGTTGTGTGGTGCGGTGGGGGGAGGGGACGAACTGGGCTGGTTTAGGGATGCAGTAGGGGAAGGGGAGATTTTGAAACTGGTGAAGTCCACATTGATACCATATGGCTGCAGGGTTCCCAGGCGGAATATGAGTTGCTGTTCCTGCAACCTCCGGGTGGCATCATTGTGGCAGTGCAGGAGGCCCATGATGGACATGTCATCTAGAGAATGGGAGGGGGAGTGGAAATGGTTTGCGACTGGGAGGTGCAGTTGTTTGTTGCGAACTGAGCGGAGGTGTTCTGCAAAGCGGTCTCCAAGCCTCCGCTTGGTTTCCCCAATGTAGAGGAAGCCACACCGGGTACAATGGATGCAGTATACCACATTGGCAGATGTGCAGGTGAACCTCTGCTTAATGTGGAATGTCATCTTGGGGCCTGGGATAGGGGTGAGGGAGGAGGTGTGGGGGCAAGTGTAGCATTTCCTGCGGTTGCAGGGGAAGGTGCCGGGTGTGGTGGGGTTGGAGGGCAGTGTGGAGCGAACAAGGGAGTCACGGAGAGAGTGGTCTCTCCGGAAAGCAGACAGGGGTGGGGATGGAAAAATGTCTTGGGTGGTGGGGTCGGATTGTAAATGGCGAAAGTGTCGGAGGATGATGCGTTGTATCCGGAGGTTGGTAGGGTGGTGTGTGAGAACGAGGGGGATCCTCTTAGGGCGGTTGTGGCGGGGGCGGGGTGTGAGGGATGTGTTGCGGGAAATACGGGAGACGCGGTCAAGGGCATTCTCGATCACTGTGGGGGGAAAGCTGCGGTCCTTAAAGAACTTGGGCATCTGGGATGTGCGGGAGTGAAATGTCTTATCGTGGGAGCAGATGCGGCGGAAGAGGAGGAATTGGGAATAGGGGATGGAATTTTTGCAGGAGGGTGGGTGGGAGGAGGTGTATTCTAGGTAGCTGTGGGAGTCGGTGGGCTTGAAATGGACAAACCTGCTTTTTGTCTACTTCCTCTTTTAAACAATGGCGTCACACTGGTTTTCAAATCTACAGGAACCACCCCAGAGTCCAGTGAATTTTGGTAAATAATTACTAGTGCATTTGCTATTTCCCCCATCACCTCCTTTACTACCCTGTGATGCATTTCATCAGGGCCAGGAGACTTGTCTACCTTTGGCCCCATTAGCTTGCCCAGCACTGACTCATTCGTGATAATGATAATGATAGTTTCTCGGTCCTCACCTGCTACAATCTTCTTGCTATCAGTTTTTGGCATGTGATTTGTGTCTTTCACTGTGAAGACTGTCACAAAATAATTGTTTAATGTCTTGGCTATTTCCTCATTCCCAGTTATTAAATTGGCCTTCTCATCCTCTGAAGGACCAATGTTTGCCTTCGCCACTCTTTTATGATTTGCATATTTATAGAAACTTTTGCTGCCTGTTTTTATATTTTGAGCTAGCTCACTCTCATAACCTATCTTACTTTTCTTTGTAACTTTTGCTGTGGCTTTCTGTTGGCCTTTAAAAATTTCCTTGTCTACTAGTTTTCCACTATTTTTTGCTTTATCGAATGCATTATTTAAAATCTGATACTTTCCTTTTTTTCCTGAGACATCCATGGCTTATTTCTTCTCCTACAGTTCTGTAAATGAGTTCTTTACATCAGTGTTTACTGTGGAGAAGGGTACGGAAGATAGAGAACTTGGGGAAATAAATAACGACTACTTGAAAAATGTCCACATTACAGAAGAGGAAGTGCTGGATGTCCTAAAACACATAAAAGTGGGTAAATCCCCGGGACCTGATCAGGTGTATCCTAGAGCTCTGTGAGAAGCTAGGGAAGTGATTTCTGGGCCACTTGCTGTGATATTTGTGTCATCGATAGCCACAGGTGAGTTGCTGGAAGACTGGAGGTTGGCTAACGCGGTGCCACTATTTATGAAAGGTGGTAATGAAAAGTCTGGGAACTGCAGACCAGTGGGCCTGACATCAGTGATGGGCTAGTTATTGGAAGGAATCCTGAAGGACAGGTTTTACACGTAGTTGGAAAGGCAAGGGCTGATTAGTGATAGTCAACATGGCTTTGTGCATGGGCAATCTTCTCTCCCTAACTTGATTGGGTTTCTTGAAGAAGTAACAAAGAGGATTAATAAGGGCAGCATGGTGGATGTGATCTATGGACTTCAGTAAGGTGTTCGACAAGGTGCCTCATGGTGGACTAGTTAGTAAGGTTAGATCACGTGGAATAGTGGGAGAATTAGCTATTTGGCACAGAACTGGCTTGAGGGTAGGAGTCAGAGGGTGGTGTGGTGGAGGGTTGTTTTTCAGACTGAGGCCTGTTACCAGTGATGCACCACAAGGATTGGTGCTGGGTGCATTGTTTTTTGTCATTTTCTGTAAATGATTTGGTTGTGAACATAGCAGATATGGTTAGTAAGTTTGCACATGACATCAACATTAGAGGTGTTAATGGATAGTGAAAAAGATTACCTCAGAGTACAACAGGACCTTGATCAGATGTGCCAATGGGCTGAGGAGTGGCAGAAGGAGTTTAACTTAGACAAATGTGAGGTGCTACATTTTGATAAGGCAAATCAGAGCTGGACTTGTACACTTAATGGTAAGGTCCTGGGGAGTGTTGTTGATCAAAGAGACCTGGGAGTGCAGGTTCCTTGAAAGTGAAGTCACAGGTAGACAGGGTAGTGAAGATAGCATTTGGTCTGCTTGCCTTTATTGGTGAGTGTATAGCATACAGGAGTTGGGAGGTCATGTTGAGGCTGTATGGGCCTATGGCTGGGCTACTTTCACAATACTGTGTGCAATTCTAGTCTCCCTGCTATGGGAAGGATGTTGTGAAACTTCAAAGGGTTCAGAAAGGATTTACAAGGATGTTGCTAGGTTGGAGGGTTTGAGCTATCGAGAGAGGTTGCATAAGGCTGGGGCTAGTCTCCCTGGAATTTCGAAGGCTGAGGGGTGACCTTATAGAGATGTATAAAAGCATGAGGGGCATGGATAGGATAAATAGACAAGTTCTTTTCCCTGGAGTTGGGAAGGATTCCAAAGCTAGAGGAGATAATGGGAACTGCAGATGCTGGAGAATTCCAAGATAATAAAATGTGAGGCTGGATGAACACAGCAGGCCAAGCAGCATCTCAGGAGCACAAAAGCTGACGTTTCGGGCCTAGACCCTTCATTAGAGAGGGGGATGGGGAGAGGGAGCTGGAATAAATAGGGAGAGAGGGGGAGGCGGACCGAAGATGGAGAGTAAAGAAGATAGGTGGAGAGAGTATAGGTGGGGAGGTAGGGAGGGGATAGGTCAGTCCAGGGAAGACGGACAGGTCAAGGAGGTGGGATGAGGTTAGTAGGTAGCTGGGGGTGCGGCTTGGTGTGGGAGGAAGGGATGGGTGAGAGGAAGAACCGGTTAGGGAGGCAGAGACAGGTTGGACTGGTTTTGGGATGCAGTGGGTGGGGGGGAAGAGCTGGGCTGGTTGTGTGGTGCAGTGGGGGGAGGGGACAAACTAGGCTGGTTTAGGCTGGTTTAGGGATGCAGTAGGGGAAGGGGAGATTTTGAAACTGGTGAAGTCCACATTGATACCATATGGCTGCAGGGTTCCCAGGCGGAATATGAGTTGCTGCTCCTGCAACCTTCGGGTGGCATCATTGTGGCAGTGCAGGAGGCCCATGATGGACATGTCATCTAGAGAATGGGAGGGGGAGTGGAAATGGTTTGCGACTGGGAGGTGCAGTTGTTTGTTGCGAACTGAGCGGAGGTGTTCTGCAAAGCGGTCTCCAAGCCTCCGCTTGGTTTCCCCAATGTAGAGGAAGCCGCACCGGGTACAGTGGATGCAGTATACCACATTGGCAGATGTGCAGGTGAACCTCTGCTTAATGTGGAATGTCATCTTGGGGCCTGGGATGGGGGTGAGGGAGGAGGTGTGGGGGCAAGTGTAGCATTTCCTGCGGTTGCAGGGGAAGGTGCCGGGTGTGGTGGGGTTGGAGGGCAGTGTGGAGCGAACAAGGGAGTCACGGAGAGAGTGGTCTCTCCGGAAAGCAGACAGGGGAGGGGATGGAAAAATGTCTTGGGTGGTGGGGTCGGATTGTAAATGGCGGAAGTGTCGGAGGATGATGCGTTGTATCCGGAGGTTGGTAGGGTGGTGTGTGAGAACGAGGGGGATCCTCTTGGGACGGTTGTGGCGGGGGCGGGGTGTGAGGGATGTGTTGCGGGAAATACGGGAGACGCGGTCAAGGGCATTCTCGATCACTGTGGGGGGAAAGCTGCGGTCCTTAAAGAACTTGGACATCTGGGATGTGCGGGAGTGCAATGTCTTATTGTGGGAGCAGATGCGGCGGAGGCGGAGGAATTGGGAATAGGGGATGGAATTTTTGCAGGAGGGTGGGTGGGAGGATGTGTATTTTAGGTAGCTGTGGGAGTCGGTGGGCTTGAAATGGACATCAGTTACAAGCTGGTTGCCTGAGATGGAGACTGAGAGGTCCAGGAAGGTGAGGGATGTGATGGAGATGGCCCAGGTGAACTGAAGGTTGGGGTGGAAGGTGTTGGTGAAGTGGATGAACTGTTCGAGCTCCTCTGGGGAGCAAGAGGCGGCGCCGGTACAGTCATCAATGTACGTAGGAAGAGGTGGGGTTTGGGGCCTGTGTAGGTGCGGAAGAGGGACTGTTCCACGTAACCTACAAAGAGGCAGGCATAGCTGGGGCCCATGCGGGTGCCCATGGCCACCCCCTTAGTCTGTAGGAAGTGGGAGGAGTCAAAAGAGAAGTTGTTGAGTGTGAGGACGAGTTCAGCTAGGCGGATGAGAGTGTCGGTGGAGGGGGACTGGTCCGGCCTGCGGGACAGGAAGAAGCGGAGGGCCTTGAGGCCATCTCCATGCGGAATGCAGGTGTACAGGGACTGGACGTCCATGGTGAATATGAGGTGTTGGGGGCCAGGGAATTGGAAGTCCTGGAGGAGGTGGAGGGCGTGGGTGGTGTCACGGACGTAGGTGGGGAGTTCCTGGACCAAAGGGGAGAAAATGGAGTCCAGATAGGTGGAGATGAGTTCGGTGGGGCAGGAGCAGGCTGAGACGATGGGTCAACCAGGGCAGGCAGGTTAGTGGATTTTGGGAAGGAGATAGAAACGGGCCGTGCGGGGTTAGGGAACAATGAGGTTGGAGGCTGTGGGTGGGAGGTCCCCTGAGGTGATGAGGTCGTGAATGGTGTTGGAGACCCTCCTTCCACTGACCCCTTCACCCGCTTCCAACACAAGTCCTCCTCCTGGACACCACCCCCAGGCCTCCAACCCTCCCTCGACCTCTTCATCTCCAACTGCCGTGGAGACATTAACCGCCTCAACCTCTCCACCCCTCTCACCCACTCCAACCTCTCCCCCGCAGAACGGGCAGCCCTCCGCTCCCTCCGCTCCAACCCCAACCTCACCATCAAACCCGCAGACAAGGGTGGCGCAGTGGTAGTATGGCGCACTGACCTCTACATCGCCGAGGCCAGACGCCAACTCTCCGACACCACCTCCTACCGCCTCCTCGATCATGACCCCACACCCGAGCACCAAACCATCATCTCCAACACCATTCACGACCTCATCACCTCAGGGGACCTCCCACCCACAGCCTCCAACCTCATTGTTCCCCAACCCCGCACGGCCCGTTTCTATCTCCTTCCCAAAATCCACAAACCTGCCTGCCCTGGTCGACCCATCATCTCAGCCTGCTCCTGCCCCACCGAACTCATCTCCACCTATCTGGACTCCATTTTCTCCCCTTTGGTCCAGGAACTCCCCACCTACGTCCGTGACACCACCCACGCCCTCCACCTCCTCCAGGACTTCCAATTCCCTGGCCCCCAACACCTCATATTCACCATGGACGTCCAGTCCCTGTACACCTGCATTCCGCATGGAGATGGCCTCAAGGCCCTCCGCTTCTTCCTGTCCCGCAGGCCGGACCAGTCCCCCTCCACCGACACTCTCATCCGCCTAGCTGAACTCGTCCTCACACTCAACAACTTCTCTTTTGACTCCTCCCACTTCCTACAGACTAAGGGGGTGGCCATGGGCACCCGCATGGGCCCCAGCTATGCCTGCCTCTTTGTAGGTTACGTGGAACAGTCCCTCTTCCGCACCTACACAGGCCCCAAACCCCACCTCTTCCTCCGATACATTGATGACTGTATCGGCGCCGCCTCTTGCTCCCCAGAGGAGCTCGAACAGTTCATCCACTTCACCAACACCTTCCACCCCAACCTTCAGTTCACCTGGGCCATCTCCAGCACATCCCTCACCTTCCTGGACCTCTCAGTCTCCATCTCAGGCAACCAGCTTGTAACTGATGTCCATTTCAAGCCCACCGACTCCCACAGCTACCTAGAATACACCTCCTCCCACCCACCCTCCTGCAAAAATTCCATCCCCTATTCCCAATTCCTCCGCCTCCGCCGCATCTGCTCCCACGATAAGACATTGCACTCCCGCACATCCCAGATGTCCAAGTTCTTTAAGGACCGCAACTTTCCCCCCACAGTGATCGAGAACGCCCTTGACCGCGTCTCCCGTATTTCCCGCAACACATCCCTCACACCCCGCCCCCGCCACAACCGCCCCAAGAGGACCCCCCTCGTTCTCACACACCACCCTACCAACATCCGGATACAACGCATCATCCTCCGACACTTCCGCCATTTACAATCCGACCCCACCACCCAAGACATTTTTCCTTCCCCTCCCCTGTCTGGTTTCCGGAGAGACCACTCTCTCCGTGACTCCCTTGTTCGCTCCACACTGCCCTCCAACCCCACCACACCCGGCACCTTCCCCTGCAACTGCAGGAAATGCTACACTTGCCCCCACACCTCCTCCCTCACCCCTATCGCAGGCCCCAAGATGACATTCCACATTAAGCAGAGGTTCACCTGCACATCCGCCAATGTGGTATACTGCATTCACTGTACCCGGTGCGGCTTCCTCTACATTGGGGAAACCAAGCGGAGGCTTGGAGACCGCTTTGCAGAACACCTCCGCTCAGTTCGCAACAAACAACTGCACCTCCCAGTCGCAAACCATTTCCACTCCCCCTCCCATTCTCTAGATGACATGTCCATCATGGGCCTCCTGCAGTGCCACAATGATGCCACCCGAAGGTTGCAGGAACAGCAACTCATATTCTGCCTGGGAACCCTGCAGCCCAATGGTATCAATGTGGACTTCACCAGCTTCAAAATCTCCCCTTCCCCTACTGCATCCCTAAACCAGCCTAGTTCGTCCCCTCCCCCCACTGCATCACACAACCAGCCCAGCTCTTCCCCCCCACCCACTGCATCCCAAAACCAATCCAACCTGTCTCTGCCTCCCTAACCGGTTCTTCCTCTCACCCATCCCTTCCTCCCACACCAAGCCGCACCCCTAGCTACCTACTAACCTCATCCCACCTCCTTGACCTGTCCGTCTTCCCTGGACTGACCTATCCCCTCCCTACCTCCCCACCTATACTCTCTCCACCTATCTTCTTTACTCTCCATCTTCGGTCCGCCTCCCCCTCTCTCCCTATTTATTCCAGCTCTCTCTCCCTATTTATTCCAGCTCCCTCTCCCCATCCCCCTCTCTGATGAAGGGTCTAGGCCCGAAACGTCAGCTTTTGTGCTCCTGAAATGCTGCTTGGCCTGCTGTGTTCATCCAGCCTCACATTTTATTATCTCCAAAGCTAGAGGACATAGGTTTAAGGTGAGAGGGTAAAGATTTAAAATGGACCGAAGGGGCAACTTTTTCATACGGAGTGTGGTGCGTGTATGGAATGAGCTGCCAGAGGAAGTGGCAGAGGCTGGTATAATTACAGCATTTAATAACCATCTGGATGGGTACATGAATAGGCAGGGCTAAGAGGGATATGGGCCAAATGCCGGCAAAGAGGACTAGATTTATGTAGGGTATTTGGTTGGCATGGGCAGGTTGGAGCAAAGGGTCTGTTTCCATACTGGACCTCTCTGTGGCTCTATGACTTTAAATATTGGGATCATTACACAGCCTGTCTATTTTCCCAAAGGTACTCATTCACTTTCCTGTTAAAACTGTATGACTCCAGTATTTCCAGGCAGTGAATTCCACATATGAACTGCCCTCTGATATGGAAATCTGTCTTCATTTCCCTATTGGGTTTATTACTAACCAGTTCACACTTGCGTTCTCACACAGGTGGAAGCTCCCTCCACATACACCCTCACCAATCCATTCTAGAGGTCTGGAGCAGGGCTCTCCTAGTCTCTGCTTTTCAAACATAAAAGTGTCTCACTGACACTGCAAGTCCCAATTTTGTCTCCGTCCTTTTGCGCATATTCTCCAGAGCATGCATGACAGCAGTAACTGCTGCACGCAGAGAATTCAAATGGACAAGACCATAAGACACAGAAACAGAAGTAGGTCATTCAGCCCATCAGGTCTGCTATGCCATTCAGTAGGCTCAGTGGTTAGCACTGCTGCCTCACAACACCAGGGACCCAAGTTTGATTCCACCCTGGGGCGATTGCCTGTATGGAGTTTGCACATTCTCCCCTTGTCTGTGTGGGTTTCCTCCGGGTGCTCCGCTTTCCTCCCACAGTCTAAAGATGTGCACATTAGGTGGATTGGCCATGCTAAATTGCCCATAACGTTCAAGGATGTGTAGATTAGGTGGGTTATAGGGGGCTGGGTCTGGGTGGGGACACTCTGAGGGCCAGTGTGGACCTGTTGGGCCAAAGGGCCTGTTTCCACACAGTAGGGATTCTATGAACTATGTGCAGGTTAGGGTGAATTGACCATGCTAAGTTGCCCATAGTGCCCAGGGATGTGCAGGCTAGATGCGTTAGCCACAGTTAATCTGGCGTTGCAGGGATAGGATAGGGGGCTGTGTCTGGCTGGCATGCTGTTTGGAGGGTTGGAGTGGGCTGAAGGCCTCTTTTTGCACTGTTGAGATTCTGTGATCGAAACAGGGTAACGTGGAGGAGCAGAGGGATCTTGGGGCTCATCTTCACAATTCCCTGAAAGCTGCTTTCCAGGTGGATAGAGTTGTTAAGAAGGCGTATGGTGTGTTAGCTTTCATTAATAGAGGGATTGAGTTCAAGAGCCGTGAAGTTATGCTCCAGTTATACAAAAGCCTGGTTCGGCCACATCTGGAATATTGTGTCCGGTTCTAGTCGCCTCATTACAGGAAAGATGTGGAAGTGTTGGAAAAGGTGCAGAGGAGATTTACCAGGATGTTGCCTGGAATGGAGGGAAGGTCTTACAAGGAATGGTTGAGAGAGCTAGGGCTTTTGTCTTTTGATGAAGGATGAGGGGTGACTTGACAGAGGTGTACAAAATTATCAGAGGTATAGATAGACCGGACAGCCAGAGACTTTTTCCTAGGGTGGAGGTAACTTTTATGAGGGGACATAGTTTTAAAGTGAAAGGAGGTAGATATCAGGGAGACATCAGAGGTAGGTTCTTTACTCAGACAGTGGTAGGGGTGTGGAATGCATTGCCGGAGAGGGTAGTGGAGTCGGCCTCATTCGGGGCATTTAAGCGGCTATTAGATCATATGGATGATAGTGTACTGTAGCGGTGGAGGTTAGAGAGACCTTAGGTTTCGGGTAAAAGTTCGGCACAACATCGGTGTTGTGCTGTACTGTCCTATGTTCTATCAAAAGAAGAAGAAAACACGCAATGAGGGAAAATTAGCAATCAATGTAAAATGCACAGTGAGTGTTTCTTTACACATATGAAAAAGAAGAGTGAGGATCGTGTAACATAGGGACCTTAGAGAATGTGCCTCGGGAAATAATAATGACAAGCCAGGATATGGTAATGGAATTGAATATTTTACGTCAGTCTTCATGGTGGAGCTGGGCACAGTAAAAATGGAGGATGAAGTTCATGGCCTGATGTTGTTAGGCTCAATGTTGACTCCTGAAGAGTGGACCTATTTTCTGTGATTAACACCTATTCTTCAGCTGTACAATTCTTCTCCACACCAGTAACACTTTGCCTTTTATTCTGGGCACCCTTACTGTCTGTTCCATTTGTTCCTGCTCTACACTTCTTCAACACTACAAAAGTTATCAGTTTTCCAGCCACCTTCAGTTCTGAAGGAGATTCATAGTGGACTAAAAACAATAACTTTTTCTCTTCCACAGAGGCTGTCAGACCTGCTGCATTTCTCCAGTGTTCTCTGGTTTTATTTCACTTTTCCAGCAGACACACTGCTTTGCTTTGATTTCGAGAACTTGCAAGCCTTTTAAAAGTTCATCCCAATCTGTGACGTTGTAAACAGGTTTGTTAGAAATGTCAAAAAAAACTGATTTCTCTTCAGAGATAGTAGGAACTGCAGATGCTAGAGAATCTGAGGTAACAAGGTGTGGAGCTGGATGAACACAGCAGGCCAAGCAGCATCAGAGGTGCAGGAAAGCTGATGTTCCGGGTCTGGACTCTTTTAAATGGGGGAGGGGAAGGGGTTTCTGGAATAAATAGAGAGTTGGCAGGGAGGCTATGATGGAAGGTGGATAAAGGAACAGATAGGTGGAGATGTTGAAGATGGGTAGGGATTTGGGATGGGGTTTAGCGAATTGAGGGAACACGGACAGGTCAAGGAGATGGGGATGAGGCTAGTATGTAGGAGTTGGGGTAGGGGCTGGTCAGGGAGGTGGGAGGAGCAGATAGGTGGGAGAAAAGACAGACAGGTCAAGGGGGAAGGGTGAGCTTGGCTGGTTTTGGGGGGAGGTCGGGGGGTGGGGAGATTTTGAAGCTTATGAAATCTACATTGATACCATTGGGCTGCAGGGTTCCCAAGGGGAATATGAGTTGCTGTTCCTGCAGCCTTCAGGTGGCATTGTTGTGGAACTGGAGGAGTCTCAGGATGGACATGTCGTAGATGGAGGGGAAGGGTCTGATTTCTCTTTATGTGGCTGCTGTTCTGGGATAATGGCATTTCTAATGGAATTCTGGTTTGTACAACAGAGATGGTGGTCTGACTACAACAGTAGAGAGTGTCTGACAGTCAATATGATGGTCCCTTTGCTAGGGCTCATCATCATGTTGCCCTTTAAGTAACCAAAGTGTCTCACAGCCATTCACAAGGAGATTGACATCGTGATGATGCTTGTTGCTTGGCATTGACCCACCTAGATCTGGTCAGAAGGGATTGATTATGGCAAGAGGACAAAGAAGATAGAAGTAGGGGCTTTGAACAATTTTATAGTCGGATTAGATGTAATCCTGTTGACAATTTATTCCAGATTATGATGGTTTCGTAAAAAAAATCTTGTTTGTAGAGAGCTTTCTATTCCTGTTGTCTCACTTCAGCAGAGATTGACTGGCGAATCTTTATCCTAGTGATTAACCTGAACACTGCAGAAAGAGAGGTTTAACTTTTAGTTGGGTCAGCAGAAAGAGGAAAAGAGATGTAATGGCAGAAAAATGACAGAGAAGCATGCAGAAGGATAAACAAAATATTTCAATGTTTTGCAGTGAAGGTAAAGCTGCCCTCGCCTTAGAGGACCATGGGGCTGATATTGAGAGAGAGAAATGGTTGGTGGTGAGTTTAACCTCAGGGTCACCACGGTTCAAGTGAGGACTGACACTGAGAGGAGAGTAAAGTAAAAATTGAAAGCAATCCTGAGGGATTGCCTCCAAATGTGAGAGAAGTCAGCACCTGTTTAAAGCGAAAAGGTGGTTTCGCATCTTGGGTATGAATCCTTCCTCTCGCTTTCCAGAATTTCTGGTGGCTATTTCATGAACATTTTGTCACAGTTATCTGCAGCAACTTTGCTTAATTTGGTTGGGTTAATGTGATGAGCTGTTACCAAGAGGGAGTTGATATTTTGACCTTTCTGGTTTCTGTAACTTTCTTCTTGGTCAGGGATCGAAAGGCCACCGTTCATTGAGATGAGGAATGCAAGGGAAGAAGGGATGCCTAGTATTTGCTGATATCGGGGCTTCAGCAGACTGTGTTCGCTTTGGATAAGGTGCTGTGATGCGTTGCAGTTGAAGGAGGATTCTCTGGCTCAACAGAGGCCTCAGAATATATCAGCATTTTATCCAACATCCCACAGTGCCTGGTACTGAGTTGACATATTATTTGAAGAAATTACTTTCCTTTATTAAAGATTTCAGATCACAGGAGACCCCAGTTTTGTCTCATTTACCAGAGACAAGTGTGGAACGGGAAATGCAGACACCCAAGAGCTCTTTGTGTCTTTAATATTGATGGTATGGACGAGCAATTCTCAGGTCTTCTCTCAGCCAAGGTGTAGACCTGGATTCACTTGGGCTGCACACAGCTCCCTGAGAGAGTGCTGGCCAAACCTTCATCTTCAACTGCTCTCTCCTCATCTACAGAGCTTGACAGTGCCCACCTTCATACTGGCACTGCTGTTCATTTTGGGTGCCAGTCCTTCCCGATCTCCCAATGAACACTTACTGAAGAGACAACAAAATGTGAAGCTGGATGAAGACAGCAGACCAAGCAGCATCTTAGAAGCACAAAAGCTGCCATTTCGGGCCTAGACCCTTCATCAGTCTAGGCCCGAAATGTCAGCTTTTGTGCTCCTGAGATGCTGCTTGGCCTGCTGAGTTCATCCAGCTTCACACTTTGTTATCTTGGATTCTCCAGCATCTGCAGTCCCCATTATCGCTGATCACTTACTGAAGAGACAGCCTGTTCATAGATGTGGAAATGATTTCAACTCCTCACATATTCAAAACATCAGAAGATTCCACCTCCTGCTTGACCATGCTCATGTTAATAAATAACTGATGCATAATTCTAATTAAACAAAAGTCAGTCATTTCAATCAGACGCCAGAAGTGCTTTGCCACATGAATAAAGTGTGAGTTAAAAACAGAAGGCAGTGGAGAAGCTCAGCGGGTCTGGCAGCATCAGTGGTGAGAAAGCAGAGTTAATGTCTTGCATCCAGTGTGGCTGTTCTTCTGGAACAAATTCTGTTGGACTTGAAGCATTAACTCTGTTTCTCTCTCCAGATGCTATCAGACCTGCTGAGCTTCTCCAGCACTTTCTGTTTTTATTTCCAATTTCCAGCATCTGCAGTATTTGCTTTTATGATGGAGTGTGTGAATATTTCCTGTGGTTGTGGAGATCGGTCGGTGTAAGATGCCTAAGGTTTAATAGGGTCAGTCAGGAGATATGATTCCCGTTAGTGAAAGAGTCCAGAACAAGAAGGCATGACAATAAAATAAAGACAAATATTCAAGTGTGCTAGGCCGTAAACAAAAGGTATTGGAATCCAGAACACTCCCCTGCAAGCGGCTAGAGATACTAGAATTTTCCAGACTAGGTTTTTGTTTAATTGGGTTATTGAGGGATATACATCTCTGAACTAGTTGTGATTCTATGGTGTTACTAGCAAGAGGGGTTGAATGGGCCAATCCTCATAGAATCCCTGAAGTGTGGGAAACAGGCCATTCAGCCCATTGAGTACAGACTGATTCTTTGAAGAACATCCCACCCCGACTCACCCCTCTACCCTAACCACGTAACCCTGCATTCCGCATCCTAATCCTGCGCATCCCTGAACACAATGGGCTAATTTAACCTGGCCAATCCATCTAGCTTGCATATGTTTGGACTGCAGAGGAAATCCACGCAGACACAGGGAGAACACGTTAACTCCTCACAGGCAGTCACCCGAGGCTGGAACTGAACCCAGGTCCCTGGTGCTGTGAGGTAGCAGCGCTGACAACTGAGCCACTGTGCCACCCTGCTCCTTCCCTAGCTACCATCAGTTCTGAGAAAGGATCCCTCAATCCAAAACATTAACTCTGATCCCTCTGCACAGACACTGCCAGACCTGCTGAGTTTTTCCAGCAATTTCTATTTTCATTTCTGATTTTCAGCGTCCATAGCTCTTTCTATTTCTATTTAGCCCAGTTCCTGGAATTTTTTTTCACGCTGTTTTGGACCAATACATTTATGGAATCATGTTGAAAGGAAGAAATTAAGAAATTTTCTGACTTCACACTTTTACATTGAGACGTTCAAATGTAATGTTATTCCCCTCCATTCCCATCTTCAGTGAAATATGCAGAGGAGTGATTTTCGATTATAATTCCTGAATATCCACATGAGAGAGAGAGAGAGAGAGAGAGAGAGAGACAGAGGCAGAACAACCATGACCTGATTGTTCACTGGCAGAAATCAACTGTTTACTTATTCATCAATTATTTTTTTCTCTAGTAAAGCTCTGGAAAGCTTTCTTGCTGAAGGGGAGGTTGAAGCAAAACTAAATACTCTTGTCACTTTGGCTTGAGAAGCCAAACAAAAACACAGTAATGAAAGACACGTTCTGACATAACTCCCGGCATTTACAAAATCCAAATGAACAAGTAATTTATTGGAGCAACAAGCCATGAAAATATGAGCAAATGTCGCCTTGGATTTTTTTTTGGAATTATTTCTGAATGTTGACATTGTTTGCACAGCACAAAGTCATTGCGTAGAAATGATAGGAAATGGAGATTGTATCGTCTCATGTGAACCTGGTTGGCAGCTGCTGTACCGGTGGGTAAAAGGTTGGTAATGTGCTGAGTACTCACACACTCTTACATTTTGGAGATTGGGAAGCCAAGCATTCTGACAAGAGGCAAGCCTGTAGCTAGAAGCCATGCAGCCAAGGCTGAGAATGCTCGAGATGCTCAGCAGGTCAGTCAGCACTTGCCGAGAGAACAGATGTGTTTACAATTCACGTGTGGATCCAAGGCCAGTTCCGATGGAAATTCTGCTCCCGAAGCATTGAGCCATCTGGTGCCAACTCACCCGTTGCATGTTTGTGGACTTTTCTGTAGGCTGATTTTGTAAGGAGTTCACTCAACCTTTCAATTAACTAACAGAGTGGTGCTGTGGCAGAATGGTAATCAGAGAGCCCCTATAGTGTGGAAACAAGCCATTCAGCCCATCCCAACCATCCGAAGAGCATCCCACCCAGATCCAACCCCCTACCCTGTAACTCTGCATTTCCCATGGCCAACCCACCTAACCTGCACATCATCGGACTGTAGGAGGGAACCCACATAGACTCGGGGTAAAATGCAACCTCCACACAGTCGCCCAAGGTTGGAATTGAACCTGGGTGCCTGGAGCTGTGAGGTACCACTGAGCCACAGTGCCTCCCACCTTTGAGTCACAAGCCCCAGTTTCAAGGCAATGGCCTAGTGGCAATATCGCTGAACTGTTAATCCAGAGACCCGGATAATGTTCAAGTCCCGCCACGGCAGATGGTGGAATTTGAATTCAGTAAATATCTGGAATTAAGAGTCTAATGATGACCGTGAATCCATTGTCAATTGTTGGGGGGAAAGCCCTATCTGGTTCATCAATCCTCCTGAGGGAAGGAAACTGCCATCCTTACCTGGCCTGGCCTACATGTGACTCCAGACCCACAGCAATGTGGTTGACTCTTAACTGCCCTCTGGGCAATTCAGGATGGGCAATAAATGCTGCCTGGTCTGCGATGCCCTCATCCTGTGATTGAATTTTTTAAAAATGCGCTGTCTGGCCCAGAGAAGGATAATAACATCTCTGAGCTGGTTGATTAGGGGAAAATATTATGACTTTAGCGTTAGGGCTCTTATGGTCTAAAATTAAGATCCCTTTATCTGAGTCAGGGCACCCAGGTTCAGATCCCACTTGTTCATAATAACCCTGAGCAGGTTGATTTAGCAAATATGTATCATTGAGTAACAAGAACAATTCAATTGCTGTTGCAACAGCCATTAAGGGCATATTTCATGTCATTAAATGCCCCAGGACCTTGATAAAGTATATAAGTTTAAGTAAATGGGGTTTAGTGTAGATCAGCCATTAACTGGTGGTGAAACTAGCCCAAAGGAGCCAAATAGCCTCCTCATCATCTGTTGGCTCTAAATATCGCCTTCGCTACTCACTTTGGCAAAATCGTGATTGGTAAAGGCGATGTGTTTATGATACATATCTAAGATGTCTCTTTGTAAGATAGGGAAAAGTTTATTTGACTGACAGTTACTTAGTTATTTAATTTTGCTTGCAATTGTTCAAAGTTAAAGAAAGAAGACTTTATATGTTTCTGCTCAGCCAAAGCATGAACTCATCTTATGCAGATGTAACCTCTTTACTGTATGTAGTCTGTTCCCCTAATTTGAAGTCAATGGTGTGGAATCAGATGCAGGGTCTGCAGCTGGTACCTACCTCTTGACTATTGCAAATGTAATCTATTAATTGTTCATTCAATGAAGATAAACATTGAATTAGGATGATGGCTTCTATCAACCCTAAGGGTCAGATTCAAGTGACAGAGACAGGACAGTAAATGGTTCATCAGGAATTTTCTAAGAGGATTTGAACGGAATAGGAACGAGGCATGATATGCAAATGTGCAGCCCCACATTACTGAGCAAGTGAGACATTTGAAGCTCTGTCTGACAGAATAGGTGCGTGCTTCAGGCTGTGGGTGAAATTCTCACACTTTTGCTTTTGAACGCTATGATCGATATGTGGAAAACTGCGGAAAGGAGCAAAAGAGATTTACCAGGATATTACTGGGACTGGAGGGTTTGAATTGTAAGGAGAGGCTGGATAGGTGGGAGGCTGAGGGGTGGCCTTATAGACATTTATAAAAGCATGAGGGACAGAGATAAGGTGAACAGCCAAGGTCTACTTCCCAGATAAGGGGAGTCGAAAACGAAAGGTCATAGTTTTATGGTCTCAGGGAAAGATTTAAAAGGGACCTGAGGGGCAATATTTTCTCACAGACAGTGGTGAGTGTGTGGAATGAGTTGCCAGAGGAATTAGGAGAAGTGTGTACCATCACAACATTTAAAAGACATTTGAAAGGTACATGGATAGTAAAGGTGTAGAGGCATAGGGACTAAACACAAGAAAATGGCACTAATTTAGGAAACCTGGTCAGCATGGATGAGTTGGGCTGAAAGGCCTGTTTCTGTTCACTGTGACAGCTAGTTTACAAATAGAACAAAATTAAAGGACAGCTTACAATTTGTGGGAAATGTGAGAATAAAAAAGACTTACATTCATATCGTGCCTTCTCAATGTTCCACAGCAGCTGACTAGCCACGCAGTGCTTTAGTAATGTAGTCAGCATTGTGATGTCAGTGTTGTAACTGTGTCTCAGTTGACTGGAATGTTTTAACGATGTAACCAGTAGAGAAGATAAGAGGAAATCAGTGCTTGCGGTTTACTTGGACTTTCAGAAGGCATTTGATAAGGTGACACTTAAGAGATTAGCCACTAAGAATTAATGTGCGTGGAATTGGGAATAGTGTACTGACAGGTAGAGAGGACTGGCTGGCAGACAGAAAACAAACAGCAGGAACAAACTCTCCAAGTGGCAGCCAGTGACGAATGGGGTGCTGCAGGGATCAGAGCTTGGAGCCCAGTTATTCACCATATACTTTAACGATTGAGATGAAGGAACTAATCGTATTATCTCCAGGCTTACACGTGACACTGAGCTGGGTGGGAAGATGAACTGTACAGAGATGCTTCGGTGTGATTCGAATGAGTTGAGTGAGTGGGCCAATGCATGGTAGATGCAGCATAATGTAGATTCATGTGAGGTTATCTACTTTGGGAGCTAAATCAGGAAGGTGCAATATTATCTGGCTGGCAATAGATTGAGAAAAGGGGAGGTGCAATGGGGCCTGGGTGTCCTTGTACACCAAGTGCTGAAGGTAAGCACACAGGGTCAGCAGGCAGGGAAGAAGGCAGATGGTTTGTGGGCCTTCAATGTGAGAGGATTTGACCAGAGGAGCAGGGATGTGTTGTTACAGTTACACAGGGCCTTGGTGAGACCACACCTGGAGTATTGTGTGCAGTTTCGGTCTCCTTATCTGAGGAAAGATGTTCTGGCGATGGAAGGAGTGCTACAAAAGTTTACCAGAGATAGTAGGAACTGCAGATGCTGGAGAATCCAAGATAACAAGGTGCAGAGCTGGATGATCACAGCAGGCCAAGCAGCATCAGAGGAGCAGGAAAGCTGACATTTTGGGCCTAGACACTTCCTCAGACCCTTCCTGAAGAAGGGTCGAGGGCCAAAACATCAGCTTTCCTGCTCCTCTGGTGCTGCTTGTCCTGCTGCGTTCATCTAGCTATTCACCTTGTTATCAAAAGTTTCAGGCTGATTCCTGGGATGGCAGGACTGACGTATGAAGAGAGAGTAGATCAGTTAGGACAATATTCACTGAAGTGTAAAAGAATGAGCTTGAGGAATCTCATATAAACCTATAAAATTTTAACAGGACTGGACAGGATAAATACAGGTGAATGTTCCTGCTGCCTTGGGAGTCCAGAACCTGGGGTTACACAGTTCAAAGATATGGTGTAGACCATTTAGCTTAGGTGAGTTAGTCATGGGAAATGCAGGGTTATAGGGATAGGGTAGGGGGTAAGTTTGTGTGGGATGCTCTTCCAAAGGTTAGTGTGCACTGGTTGGGCTGAATTGCCTGTTTCCAGATTGTAGGAATTCTATGATTCTTTGGGACTATGATTCTTTGATTTAGAGGTGAGATAAGGTGAAGTGATTTCCCAGAGAGTGGGAATCCTGTGGAATTCATTGTCACAGGAAATGGTTGAGGCCAAAACATTGAATGTTTTCAAGAAAGAGTTTGATATAGTTTTTGGGGCTGAAGGGATAGCAAGGGATAAAGCAGGAAACAGGGGACTGAAGTAGATGAATAGCCATTATCACATTGAATGGCAGAGCAGCCTTGAACAGCCGAAGGCCGCAATCCTGCTCCTAATCTTTTTACAAATCTTTGTTGTAATGTAGTCAATGTAGTAACAGAATTCATTTTGTAATGTAGCTGGTGTACATACAAAGAGTGGTAGATGTTTGGGACTCTCTTCCACGAGCTACAGTGGATGCTATTTTTAAAACCGAGAAAGGCAAAGTTTGGTTAAGCAGGATAGTAAGGAATTTGGGGGGAAGGTAGATAAATGGAGTTGGGCCACAGGTCAGCCAAGATCTCATTGAATGCTGGAACAGGTTTAAAGGGCTGAATAGCCTATTGCTGTTATTCTCATTCCTTCACAGGACATGGATATCACTAGCTGGTCCAGCACTTATTTCCACCACAAATTGCCCAGAGGGCAGTTAAGAGCCAACCACATTGCTGTGGGTCTGGAGTCACATGCAGGTACCGTGGTGGGACTCCACCCCCACCCCCAAAACGGCCTCAGAACATTAACCTGCGGCTCTGGATTACCACTATACTGCCACTTCATCACCACCTACCCCTGCACCCGTCCCACCTGCGCGCCAATGCTCTTGGGATAATAACTAGCTCCCAGAGCCAGATTTAAACTCTGTGAGTTTTAATGTCTATATTCCAAAGTTAGGAATGAGTGAAAATTGGAAACAGGTCTCAGAAAAATATACCACTGTACTTGGATGAGAAAAATGTAGCCCTTTCCAACTTTAGACAATACACTCTGTGCTGGAGAATACACAGCAATGCAGTCAGTATGTAATGTAGCCAGTGTTTATGTATTCAGTGTGTATTATAGACAGTGCTGTAATGTAGTTGTTGCAATTTAGTCAATGCAGTAATGTCGACAGTGCAGTAATGTAGTCAGTGTGTAATGTAGGCAGTTCAATGATATAGTCAGTGTAATATAGGAATCACAAAATCTAAACTCAGGACAGCAAGTTCCCTCAAATCCAACTGAGACCAGGCGAAGACTGTGCTGGTGATGTTGGTGAGGGCTAACCATTGGCTCAAACCCAATAGTTTGAGCTAACCATTGGATCACAACCCAAATCTTCATGGGAATGGTTCCAATGAAACCCTTGATGGCCTGGTTGTGTAGATGGATCATGGTGCTTCACCTTGAGGCCTCTCCACTCTCTGACTTCACCTGGTCAGGGAGGAGTGAGGCACAGCCCGAATGATTATACCGTTTGGGGAATTTGGGTTCAGCGTGGGAACAGAACTAGTAAATCCTTCTTTCGTTTCCTCTCTTTCTCCATTGTAAAAGTTTAAAATTCAGTAGTCTAGTGAAAAGATAAATAAGGGAGCTGACTCAGCTGATTGAGGGACAATTAACAGGCAGTCAGCTGAAGCCTGAATTGGGCCTTAATCTGTGTTAACCATTATTGTTGTTTAACTCATGAGAGTCAGCTCAGCTCTATGTAAGAGAGGGTTTGGTGGAAAAAGAAACACCATCCGGAAGCTTTACGGTCAGGAAAGAGAGATGACATCCCTGTAAATAAATAGTTTGGGGAATGTGGAGGCACAGTGGGAATTTGGTGCAAAGGGGAAATTGTGATTTTGTTTGCTTCTATATTGGTCAATAGCTTTTAAAGTTTATTTTTAACTGGATAAATTGAAGCCCAGGATTGGGCCTAGCACATAAAGTCATTAGTTAGTGATTTGATATTGTGTGTGTGTGTGTGTGTGTGTGTGTGTGTGTGTGTGTGTGTGTGTGTGTGTGTGTGTGTGTGAGGAGTTGAATTTTGAAGAATGATGGTGAACTGGATTTAATTGAAGTTTGCAGCAACCTGCACACTGAGTCCATGTAAGGTCACTTTAGACATGGAAACTTATTTTCTAGCAAACCATTTGTTGGAAACCATACAGTTTCAGTGAATGTCTGGATCTGTTTGCTGGAGATCCCTTGTCTGGGTTTTCCAATGGATAGATGCTTATTTCCTGCCTGAACAGCGTTTTGAATGCAATTACAGTTGACGTTCAGCTTGCTGAAGGGAAGGACCTTCCCTGCTCACTTCTCCTGTTCCTAGATAAATCCCTTGATGTGGATCCAGTGTGGTCCCTGGAACACTGAGCTCAGTGCGCTCATGAGATGTCTCTAAGTGAGTTTATCTCAATGTTTCTCAAATAAACTACATTGGCCAAGATCCCAAAGTCCAGTTTAGCGAACTATTGTAAAGTCATGGAGCATGAAAACAGACCCTTTGGTTCCACTTGCCTATACCGACCAGGTTCCCCAATCTGAACTTGTCTCATTTGCCCGCATTTGGCCCATATCCCTCCAAAACTTTCCCATCCATGTACCTGTCCAAATGTCTTTTAAATGTTGTAATTGTACCACAAGTGCTAGACCAGCAGCCATCAGAACATTCTGCATCTTGTTCTTTTTGTCTCAAGAAGCAACAATTATTGGCCAGAAGTGTTTATTGCCTAAAGAGAATCTCTGCAGATAAACGCATTTTCTTGTTTTCCTTTACCATTGCCTGGTGTATGTGAACAGACATTGGCCAAACTGTGTGTTCATTGGGCAACATTGCCCAAATAAATCTTGTTATCACAATAAATCAATAATAGAATAATCAAATCATACAGCATAGAAACAGACCCTTCGGCCCATCACCTCTATGTTGACCAGTGAACATCAAACTATACTAGACAATTTTATTGTTGACTACAGAAACCCTGTTGATGGGATTTTTCACTCTGAACTGTGTAGCAAATTAATAATTGACCATCATGGTGACTGGGTGAAGCTGAAATGAATGCTGTCATCCACTTGTGGTCTTGTTGTTTAATGTTGGGACTAGAATACAGTGCACTCCTCCAAGCTCAGTCTTAACTGTATAGAAAGTGTTTGAGAGCCACAACAGTGATGTCCAAGCCTGTGGTGGTTAGTTGACACTTTGCAATGTGTTGGGAAAATGTCTTGGCAGACAGTTCCATTCCCACCAGGACACTTTAGTTTGTATGTTCATCAGAGATTGTTCAGGAAGAGCAACAGGGTTCGTCCCAGTGAAAACTGAATGAGCTACCAGCAGAAGCTAGAGAAGCTCAACGATGATAGTTTGGTGAGAAAAAAGATTTAAGGAGTAATCTAATTGAGTGTAAATGGAACATTCAGCAATTCTCAATGAATTAATGCTTGAATATTACAAAAAAGTAAGTCAGGTTATCAGGCACAAAATTAATTTGATGAAAAAGTCACTTTGGAGAAATATGCTTTTAACTAAAGGGTGAAACCACCCAAGGTCTGTAGAGCGTGATTTCAGTAAATGATCCATTGTATACATCAGCAACAAGCTTAAGAGAATGTGAGAGAAGTTATGATGAGAGATGTTAAAGTTGACTTAAGTGATGCAGGATATTTAGAGCTTTGCTTTCTGAAGCTCTTTTCCTCCATTTGAAGTTGTTTGACCTGAAGTTAGCTGAAGGCTTTTGTGAGCAGAAAATTCTTCACATTGCTATGTGACTGACATTCTGAGGCTAAAGTTATTGGATAATTCAAAATGTTTTCAGTACTGAAAATCGTCTTTAAATGATCAGGGGGATAAAAGGAGAGAAAAGTTGAAACTTTGCACCATACTGCAGGATTATTCGTAATCAAAATAGTTTATTGATTATTCAGAATGAACCACTTCAGAAAGAAGCTATTCAACTCATTGTTCCTGTAACAGCTCTTTGGGAGCAATTAATTACACCTCAATAGTTCTGCTCCTTCTCACTCATTCCCTCCCCCCACCCCGGTCAGGTATTCATCTAATTTCCTTTTTTTCTGAGCTACTTTTAAACCGGTCTATACTACATCTTCAGCCAACACATTCCAAATCATAACTGTGGCTGTGTTTATTATTTGAATATTTACAGGAACCAAAAAAAGCATTAGTTAATGAGAATTGGGAAAGAGAGAATAATGCCTGAATTGTTATGATCCCAGCTGATCGTAATACGGGATATGTTAGATCTCTGAGTAAAATCTGCCTTGTTGGACCATGGATTTATTTGTGAAATTTGTTTCCAGATGTGGTCAGTCACTGAACATATTCACAAGAAGCTGCTAATCCACATTAAATGAAAGAGTATGAAGATTTATTGTATCGAATGAAAGAAAAATATGAATTATGTTATACTATACAAACATTTGAAACAGTCTTATTATAAATATAAGTAAAGGTTCGATGCTCTTACCCTCAACATCAACCTTACAGATAATCAAACCTATTTGATGGATCACCCTGTTTCCCCTCTAAAATTTCTTATTCAATATGGAGGTCTGTAATTGGTCTCTTCAACAAACATTTGCATTCACTTGATAATCTTTCTTTGGTCAATGTCTCTTTCCGTGAGCCCTTACCTAACTGCTAACTTAGCTCACTTATTTCCAAACAAGGTTTTCATAAACTTTTCTCCCAGGGCTTTTGGCTTGTAGAACTCAAGACATCCATTCTCCTGTCTTGACTATTTTGAAGGCTGTAAACCACAGTGTTGATTTCACAGGCTATTTTCTGTCTGAATGGTCTACTTCTTTCACTGTAAAAAAACACCTGTATACTCCTTGATCTTGTCTTCTAAAGAATTTGTTTTTTTGTCTCTGTCTCCCTGTGTCAGAGGGCACTTCGTTGCTCTGTCCACAACTGTTTCTAAACACGGAACTATTCACCTCAAGGGTTTGTAAAAGCCTTATTCAAATGCATGTAAGCAAATTTCTGGATTCCTAGATCACTCACAGAACTCATAGTGATGCAAACTTCTTCCATCTTAACACACAGAAGAGAAATATAAATCATTCCTTGAGTTTTACATAGTTCCGACAACTTTAGAACCTAAATTTTCAATACAGGAATAATAATTAATAGATCTGTGTCTATATTAAAAGGGAATATTCCCTACTTGCCTGGATGGGCGCAGCCCCAACAACACTCAAGAAGCTTGACATCATCTAGGACAAAACAGCCACTTGATTGGCACCATCCATAAGCAATCACTCCCTCCACCACCGACACTCAGTAGCAGCAGTGTGTACTATCTACAAGATGTACTACAGAAATTCACCAAAGATCCTCAGACTGCATCTTCCAAACCCACAACCACTTCCATCTCAAAGGACAAGGGTAGCAGATGCAATGGGAACTCCAACCCCTGCAAGTTCCCTTCAAAGTCAGTCACCATCCTGACTTGGAAATATGTCACAGTTCCTTCAATGTCGCTGGGGCAAATTCCTGGCTTTCTCTCCTTAAGGGCATGGTGGATCTATCAACATCACATGGACTGTACCAGTTCATGAAGGCAGCTCACCCCCACCTACTGCAGGGTAATTAGATGCAGGCAATAAATGTTGGCTCAGACTGCGACACCCACATCCCATTAAAAAGAACATTCTTTACAGGCTATAAAGTTAGAAATTTCTGTGAATAGTGAAAGAAGTCAGCTTGAGATGATCAGTTAGTCTGTCAGGAACACTCATTAGACATTAATTCGAAAACAGTCATTCTCTGTATCCTTGGGGAAATGCTTACATCGTTCGACAAATTTTAGTATCAACTTCATTGCTGAGAAATTGAAGTGTTGCTCATTCCAATTTCGATCTGCTCTGAACTGCGCACTGCTTCTTTGAATCCCTCTGCAATTAGATTTGTGAATCATTCTGTTTTGCACTGCCCATTACCAACAAAGAAATGGAATTCAGAAACAAAAACAGAAGTTGTGGGAAAACTCAGAAGTTCTGAAGAAGGGCCACTGGACTTAAAACAGTCACTCTGCTTTCTCTCTTCATAGACACTGCCATCCTTGCTGATTAGCTCCAGCAATTTCTGCTTTTGTCTTCAGTCCCAACTACCCACTACCCTTTCATAAACCTGAGTTATTTTTGAGTTTCTTGGCTGATTATCTGTCTCCACACTTGCTTAAGAAGTAGTTTAGCTCGAATGTCTTGCGGTAAATGTTCCCCTGCACCACGTTTCCACAATCTGTTTTACCCTCCATTTCCTGCATTTGTTTTTCTTTAATCCAAAGCCATTCCAGAAAAAAAAACTTGTGGACAATTTATTATCTGTTCTTTGGCTTAGAAGCATAATATATTCAGAGGACTGTATCGGTGTTTTTTTTCCTATTGCATAATTTATTCCAATCTGAATTTAAAATGTGTTTCAGTTCTTCAAAAGAAACTTTAACAAAATGTCCCCAGTTAAGTGTAACACCATTTGGCAGCTGTTAACTTTTGTCAGTCGCCTCCACATTGTAGCAAGGACAGGAAGCCAGCAGAAAGTTCATTCCAAATTGGATTTTAAGATTGAGGTTGCTAGATTTTTGTTAATGATGGCATCAAGCACTAGGTCACAGATCAGACATGATTTTATTAAATGGCAGGGCAGGTTTAAGAGACCGAATTTGATCACTATTACAGATTTCCACTCTGTGTATATTTTAAACGACCCAAGATTCGGTTTGTCTACCAGTACTGAGTGTGCAGCTTTAGTCATGACATGGATTGTGAATGTCTCAGTTTTCTATTGTCCCTTGTGTCTAAATCTCATGTATGGGGAGGCCTAGGCCTAATGGTATCACAGCAGTGTTTAAAAAATTCTGCAATTAGGAGTCTAATGATGGCTATGAAATCTTTGTCAGTTATCAGGAAAAAAGACCCATCTATTTCACTAATGTCCATTAGGGAACACAGTTATTAACTGGTCTGGCCTACAGGTGACTCCAGACTCACAGTGATGTGACCCATTCTTAACTGCCCTCTGGGCAATTAGGGATAGCCAATAAATGCTGGCCCAGTCAGTGATGCCACAACATGTCAATGAATAAGACAAAATGCAAATTATAATTCAATATTTAATTACATCTCCCACTGATGTTTTCTGTTCCTGTGCCTGTCAAGCTCACAATTTCTCCTGGGAGGATTATTTCCTTTTCTTTACAATCTTTCTTCCATGCCCCTGAACTTTCTAATATTCCATATCCCAGGGGGGAGATCTGTGAATTGGTTCCATTGTGATGGTCAGGGCACTCTTTCTCACCCTGTTATACCTCATCCTCACCATGCACCAGCACAAACAGGGTCTGATGGATTTGCCGTCTCGTTGTGGTGAATGGAAGCTACAGCAATGCATCCTTGAACTGGAGGAATTCATGATGCTGAAAGTTGATAAATCTTGGGTCCAGATTATCTACGTCCCAAACTGCTGTTGATATGCCTATTGATATGGTTGACATATCGATGACTATCTCCCAAAATTCCATTAATTTGGAATTGATTTCTGCAGATTAGAGGCTGGCAAGTGCCACCAAAGGTCAGAAGAGAGCAAGGGACACAACAGGTAGCCACGGATGTGTCAGCCCTGTATGAATAGCAGGGAAAATGCGAGAATCATCATAAAGGATGCAATAAATAATCACTTGGACAAAAGTAGTCAGAGTAGGCATACTTAGCACGGGTTTTTGAATGGAAAATTGTATTTTACAAACTTGGTGGAGGCCTTTTGAGGATGTTATTAACAAAATCAATAAAGGTGAATTAAAGGATTTAGTATATTGAGATTTTCAGAAGGCTTTTGATAAGGCCCCTGACTGGACACTGGTTAGCAAAATTAAAGCACACAGGATGGGACACAATGTACTGGCATGAGTAAACAGCAGGCTAACTGCCAGTAGGAATAAATGGATTATTCTCGCAATGGCAGGTTGACTAGTCGGGTACTGCAAGGATCAGTACTTCACCCCAGCTGCTCAGAACATACATCGGTGATTTGGAGATAACAAAGTGTGGAGCTGGACGAACACAGCAGGCCAAGCAGATTCTTAGCCTGCTGTGTTCATCCAGCTCCACACTTTGTTATCTCGGATTCTCCAGCATCTGCAGTTCCCATTATCTCTGACCGGTGATTTGGAGTTGGGTAATAGTTTCAAGTTTGCAAATGATACAAAACTCAGCAGGAATAGGTGTTGTGAGGAAGACAGATTTGACAGCCTTAGTCAATGGGCTAGAAAATGTCAGAAAGATTATAATGTGGAAAAATGTGAGGTTATCCACTGTGGGAGGAAGGTCAGATGTGTGAGTTTCCCTTTAAAAAGAGAGAAGCTGTAAAGCATAAATGTATAAAGGTCTTCTTGTTGAGCGCTGTAGGCTAACATACAGGTGCAGAAAGCTATTACAAAGGTTAATGCAATGTCACCATTTATTGTTAGAGGATTTGAGGACAGGAGCAGTGAAGTCTCACCAACAGATTTAAGAACAGCTTCTTCCCTGCTCCCATTAGACTTATGAATTGACCTCCCGTATATTAATGTTGATCTTTCTCTGCACCTTCTCTGTAGCTGTAACACTACATTCTGCATTCTGTTCTATTACCCTGATGTAAGATATTATTTGTCTGGACAGCACACAAAGCAATGCTTTTTACTGTATCTCTATACATGTAGCAATAATAAATCAAATCAAACTCTTATTTCAATTGTATAGGAGCTTGATTAGACCACACCTGGAGCACTGCATGCAGTGTTGGTCTCCTGATCTCAGGGAAGGTATTATTACCTTAGAGGGAGGTCAATGGCGATTCATCAGATTTGTTCCTAGGGTGGTGAGACTGTCTTACAAAGACAGGTTGGGAAAAACGGGCCTGTTGTCTCTAAAGTTTCAAAGAACGAGAAGCATTGAAACATACAAAATACTTAAAAGGATAGACAGAGTACAAATAATATGTTTCCCCTCGAGCTGGAGGGAACAATGTAAAAATAAGGGATATGCCATCTAGGACTAAGATGAGAAGTAATTTTAATCAGAGTGTTGTGACTTTATTCTGACCCTCAGCGGGTGATGGTTGAAGTTTGTTTCTTGGACTGGAGGCCTGTGACTAGTGGTGTGCCACAGGGATTGGTGCTTGGACCTGTTATTTGTTATTTACATAAACGATCTGGATGTAAATGTACATGGCATGATTAGTAAGTTTGTGGATGTACAAAATTAGGAAGTATTGTCGATAGTGAAGAAGGTTATCAAAAATTACAGAGCGATCTTGATCAGATTGGGAAGTGGGCTGAGGATTGGCAAATGCAGTTCAATACAGATAAGAGGTGAGGTGTTGCATTTTGGAAAGTTAAGCCAAGGTGGGACTTATGCAGTAAACGGTAATGCCCTGAGGAGTGTTGTAGAACAGAGGGGCCTAGGAGTACAAGTACATAGTTCGATGAAAACAGTGTCACAGGTAGACGGGGTGGTGAAGAAGGCATTTAGCATGCTGGCCCGTATCAGTTGAGGCATTATGTATAGGATTTAGGGCGTTAGGTTACAGTTGTATAAGTTGTTGGTCAGGCCGTACTTGAGTATTGTGTACAGTCTTGGTCACCCTGTTATGGGCGAGACATAGTTAAACTAAATTGGAAATTGTGCAAAGAAGATTTACGAGGATATTGCCAGGACTAATAGGCCTGAGTTATAGGGAGAGGTTGGCCAGGATAGGACTTTATTCCTTGGAATGTAGGAGAATGAGGGGTGATCTTACTGAGGTATATAAAATCGTGAGTGGCGTAGATAGGATGAATGCATACAACCTTTTTACCAGGGGTAGGAAATTGAAAACCAGAAGGCATAGGTTTAAGGTGAGAGGGGAAAGATTTAAGAAGGGACAACTTCTTTATGCAGAGAGTGGTGCGTCTATGGAATGAGTTGTCAGAGAAAGTGGTTGAGGCAGGCACACTAGCAACATTAAAAAAAAAATTTGAGTCAGTACGTGGGTGGGAAGGGTTTAGAGGGACAAGGACCAAATGCAGACCATTGGAATTTGCTAAGTGGGCTTCATGGTCAACATGGACCAGTTTGGGCCGAAGGGCCTGTTTCCACACTGTAATACTCTATGACTCTATGGCTATGGAAGCTCAGTCTTTAACTACATTTCAAGTAGAGGTTGATACATTTTTGATTATCAATGGTTGTGGGGATAGCATAAGTAAAAGGCATTGGAATTTTCAATCAGCCAAAATTGTATTAATTGACAAAGCAGACCTGATAGGGTTAGGAACCGTAGTGGGATAGAGCAGAAATTTATTGTCATGTCTGCTTGTACATGTAAAAGTAAAATACAGTGAAAAATTGTACAAATCAATCCAATACGGCACCTACATCAATGACAGAAGTCATACATAATAGCTGTGCCCTGCCATTCAATATGATCATGACTTATCATTGAGTTCAAAATACTAATCCCTCCCTCCCCATATCCTTTGAACCCATTAGCCACAGGAGCTATACTTAGCTCCTTGAAAACACATAATGTTTTAGCCCCAACCACTTTCCGTGGTGGTGAAGAAATTCCTCCTCAATTCACTAGTAAAAGGTTTAACTCTTGTCCCGAAACCAAGGTTCCTAGTTTTGGACTCCCCCACCATCTGGAACATCCTTCTTGGATCTAGTCTTTTTACAGCCACATGTAATCCTTCTTCCTAACCTAAGGGAGAGGTGGAAATGTGATTGGTTTTAGGCTGTACTAAACGGTGCAAGGACCAGGTGAAAACTGAAGGGAAGGTGAAAAATGTTAGAGATCACAGTCACAGAATAAAAGGCAAAGAGACCAAGATAATAAAATGTGAGGCTGGATGAACACAGCAGGCCAAGCAGCATCTCAGGAGCACAAAAGCTGACGTTTCGGGCCTAGACCCTTCATCAGAGAGAGACCAATACTGGTTGTAGAAGAGGTGAAGGCAGTGAGTGTTGATGGCAGAATATAGGTCAACTTTGCTGATAGCCAAACCAAGAAAACCAGAAATAAAACAAAATACTGTGGATGCTGGAGATCTGAAACAAACACAAATTGCTATAGAAAGTCAGCAGGTCTGGCAGCATCTGTGGAGACGGTAATAGTTACTATTTTGAATTCAGTGACCCTTCGATAGGACTTTGTTTCTGTCTCCACAGATACTGCCAGACCCATTGGGGTATAGAGTGATAGAGTCATAGAGCACAGAAACAGACCCTTTGGTCTAACCAGTCCACGCTGATTGTAATTCCAAACTAAATTAGTCCCACTCACCTGTGCTTGGTCCACATCCCTCCAACCTATACCATTCATGAACTTACTCAAATATCTTTTAAATATTGTAACTGTATTTGCATCCACCTCATCCTCTGGCATTTAATTCCACACGCAAACAACTCTCCATCTAAAAAAATTCCCCTTCATCCTTTGTAAATCTTTGTCATTTGATCATAAAAATACGCCCACTAGTTTTGAACTTCCCCACCCTTGGGAAAAGACCCTTGTTTTTCATCTTATCTATGCCCGTCATGATTTTATAAACCTCAGTAAGGTCCCCCCTCAATCTCCTATATTCTAGTCAAAAAAGTCCTAACGTTTCTGAGATAACAAGGCGTGGAGATGGATGAACACAGCAGGCCAAGCAGCATCTTAGGAGCACAAAAGCTGATGTTTCAGGCCCAGATCCCCGAAATGTCAGCTTTCCTGCTCCTAAGATGCTGCTTGGCCTGCTGTGTTCATCCACCTCCACACCTTGAGATCTCGGATTCTCCAGCATCTGCAGTTCCTATTATATCTGATACAATTTGGGACCCTCAGCAGGGCTCATCAGAATCTTTTGACTCTGACTCGAGCATCTGCGGTTCATGCTATGTCCTAGCCTGAAAAATTGTTGTTATAGAAATGAGAAACATTCGAGATAGAATAAGGCACTGCATTCACTATGTAACCAGGTAGTTGAACAGAAGAGATTAAATCAGAGTTTTAGTCTTTGTGAGTCATCTGAATGTTGATGATTCTCAATAAGGCTGTGTGTGTAATCAAGCAATTGGAGGTCCCTGGGTCGAATTATACAAGACCAAAAAAGTCACCAGAGGGTGTGTAGATGGGGAGGTGACAGTCAAGTTGTGAAATTCTGAGTCGGTGCCAAACTTTAGAACAAACACCTCAGACCGCTCTTGTGAAACCAGCAGAGCTCTGGAGCATTCCAAGAGACTGTTTCATGAAAGTTTACCAGGGATGTCCCAAAGGCTCAGAGACTTAAGGCTGTTCTTGCAGGTTTTGTCCAAACTCTGATCTGACTGAAACAAAAGAAAACTTAAAGAAAATAAAATCAGTAAACCCATTTTCTCATAGAATTTGAACAGAATTCAACCCAAGTATCAATAAACCACAGCATCACGATGGTGTCACAAGTTATCCCTTCAGCTAGTTCACCTTCGCTGTTGGTCATTGGCCTGTTTTAAGTTTCACTTATTGCTGTTGTTTTTCACAAATTGTTCACATTTCGGATGCGAATTATAACCAAACCTGTTTTGATGAGAGCGTGTGTGTGTCCAACAGAATGAGCTGTAGTGAGCTGAATCAGTGTGCGAGCAGGAAATGCATTGTGGGGTGGGGCCAATTCTTACCCTGTCTGCAGTTTGTAAATCTGCAGAAATGGTGGGATGGGAGGTGGGGAGGCAGTGAGGCACAGAATGGCAACGCCTTCGGTGGTTTGAGCCCTGTTTCTGGTCACAGCCTCAGTCTGAGCCTCGCGACCAAGAGCAGGGACTGTGTTCCCCACCAGGATGAAGACATGCAGCCATGCCTGTCATTTGTTGGAGAAAGGGGAGTGTATCGGTGAGTGCAGGAAACAATGCGTTTGAAGGCTGTGGGTGAATAGCTGGCACAATGCGTAAGGTGTGAGCTGTGGGAGTGAGGCTTGTGCAGGGCTCAGTTTGTGAGGATAAGGATAAAGCCTAGGCATGTAGAGTGTAAGTGGTAATTGGGTGAAGATTGTTGATGGGTGAGTGAAGAGGGCACAGTGAATTGAGCACTGGATGAAGCTCACTGTTTCATTGGGCAGATGTATTCACTGACTGGGACTGTTATCCAGCATCCTCTGGTTTCCCAGACCCTCTTTCAGGAAAGTTTTAATGGATCACTGTAAGTGGATCACACTCTTCCTCCTCTCCAGATTCTACTCTAAGGTCCCCAGTGAAATCTGGGAGCTAACTGCCAAGCCAGGCCATTAGTATGCGTTCCCCATGTATTAAGCACTAGCACAGACTAGTTTTAGCATGTGTCAACCTGCTATTAGCTCAGCCCCGCTGTGGTTGCCAAATGTATTAATATATTAATGTATTAATATATTAATGTATTAATAATTATGCAGGTGGAACAATACCTGTGCACATGTGTGCATATGTGTGTGATTCTGTCGGTGTTAGCACATGGCAGCCCAACATTAAAATCCCCTCTTCCATTTGCAGGCCCCATCCAGTTTTATCCCTGAGTATCATAGCCCATTTCAGAGGGGAGTTAGGAGTCGAACATGTTAGTCCCGGGCAGGAGTGACCTACAGAGTAAGGCCACAGGTTCTCTTCCCTAAAGAAACATCGATTGTTTTGCAGGCCATTTCTTACAAGCTGCTCGTTCTGTTGAAGACATGTTGGCATTACAACATCAGACAAATCGATTGTGACACTTTAAATTACACTACAAATAGGCACCAAAAGAGCACACTCTTCCATTCGGAGAAAGTGAAAGCTGGCTGTTGGTGTGAATTCTTAATTATACAGCATAGACTGTGCTAATCAAAAATGCAGCAACAGCAAATTGAAGCAGGAACATAGTGTTAGGTAGACCTGTTACATTGCATCTCCTGCCCAGGGTAACATGATTCACCAGACAATGATGTCGTTTCTGCCTGAAATGCCTTCAATCCCCCTCTTTCAGCATAACTTTCTGTATCTTTCTGTCTTTCTCATTTATTCCCACTAATGCAGGATGGGGACAGGGGCAATCATAATGTCACTTGGCCTAGGATTGTAAAGGTGCTGGCTAATACTCTGGAACTCTGGCTCTGATCCAACCATAGCAGCAGCACACCAACTTGAATGAATCTGGAATTGAAAGCTAGTCCACAAGAATTATTGCAAAATCCCAAGTGGTGCACTGGTGTGGGAAACCTGCCATTCTTAACCTGTCACAATGTGACTCCAGACTCAGACCAATTCATTTGACTCATAACTGCCCTCTGAAATGGTATGGCAAGCCAGTCAAAGGGCAGTTAAGGATGGGTCACAGAAATAACTGCACAGAGGCTGGTATCCAGTCACCAAGTCCCCCTTTATTTACATGTGCGCAGTATACTGGCTGTGGGCAGACAGCTCAGAATCAGTCCCCTGATCTGAGAAGTTTCTGAACCCTCTTTTATACCTGTCAGCCAGGGCTCCCTGATTGGCCCAGGTTAACTTCCCCAATCGGGGATCGCATGGTCAATGAGACCCACCTGGTTCTAATCACTGTAGTAACAAATGCTAGCCTTGCCAACAATGCCCAAATCTAATGAAGGAATATTAAAAGGAATATTAAAATAAACTCACCTTGACTATTCTGCGTGGGAGTGAGTTCACATATCCTCATCACTCTGACAAAAGATAGTTTATCATGATCCCAGCTGAATTTAATAGTGATCGCTGTGTGCTTATGATATAGATTTGAACACTCAGCATTACTCCTCCACTGTTGCTTGCACACACTCTCTCTCAAACATACGCTCAAAACTTTTCTATGCCTAGCATTTTCAAACTATCCCATAACCTATCAGGTCACCCATTAATCCTCTCCTGTGTGGAGAAAAGTACCCAGCTTTTTATTACAGGAGTAGATTCACAGGTCTGGTATTGTCCTTCAGAATCTGTTTTGCACTGTCTCCATTATCACCCGGTATGTGTTTGAATCACTGGGAATGAATGAGCTGGCCCTGTGTGTGATGTAGCAGATCAGGATAGGAATCCTACAGGTTATGTTTGAATCTGCAAACATCTGCCCTCACTGACACATGTCTATAAAGCAGGTGTATCCAAATGCCTTTCTGCATCGCAGCCCTTTAGAATTATACAGTGATACAGCACAGAAACAGACCATTCGACCCGTCATGTCTGTGTTGACCATCAAGAACCAAAGTGCACTCACCCCATTTACCTCCACTTGTACCCAGTGTTGACTTGTTTAATGTTGTTGGAGGACGTGGCCCCATCACCCTCTCAGGCAGCACATTCCATATTTCTCCCACCCTCTGGGGCAAAAGGTTTTTTTTCTCAATCTCCTCTAAACTTGTTTCTCCTCACCTTACTCATGCCCTCTGGTCTTAGACATGCCTACCATGGGAAAAAGATTCTCTCAATCTACCCTATCGGTGCCTGTCAATCAAATTTTGCAGACATTAATCAGATCACCCCCTCAGCCTCCTTTCCTCCAAGGAAAACATATGCAGCCTATCCAGTCTCTCCTCACAACTGAGGCTTTCCATCCCAGGCAACATCCTGATGAATCTCCTCTGCTCCCTTTTCGATACAATGACATCTTTCCAACAGCGTGACAATCTGAACTTCACGTGGTATTCCATTTGTGGCCAAATTAATGTTTTATAAAGTTGTAACAAAAGGTCCCTGCTTCTAGAATCTACACCCTGGAAAATGTAGGCAAGCATCCTGAATGCCTTTTCATGCCACCCTGTCTATCTATGCTGACACCTTCACAGACCTACGGACTTGTGCACCAGGGTCCCTTTGTTCCTCAGTATTCCCTGGGGATCTACCAATCCTTGTGTAAATCCTTCCCTTATTAGACTTCCGAAAACATATGACCTCATATTTACCAGGATAAAATCCCATTCTGCAGTTATTCTGCCCAATTTACTAACTGTTCAATATCGGACTGTATCCTGAAGCTATCCTCCTCACTATCGACAACACCACCAATTTCTGTGTCATCTTCATACTTACTAATCACACCTTCCACATACGTGTCCAGGTCATTAGTACAGATAACTAACAGCAAGGATCCCAGCACCAATCCCTATAGTACACCACTGGTCATGAGCTTCCAACCACATCAACCCTCCACCATCACCCTTTGCCTCCTATTTGTAAGCTAAGTTTATACCCAGTTTGCCAACTTGCCTTGGATCCTGTGGGCTCTTACCTTTTGGACCAGCTTTCCGTGTGCGGCCTTATTAAAGGTTTTATGGAAGTCCATGTAAACTACATCAACCATCATGACTATATTTTGTCACCCTTTCAAAAAGCTCAGTTAAATTAAACAGACAGGATCTTCCTCTAACAAATCCACGCTGATTGTTCCTGATCAATCCCTGCCTTTCCAAGTATTGATTGATCCTCACCCTCAAAATGTTTCCCCTACCGCTGACACCAGAGTCGCTGCTCTGCTATTACCTGGCTTATCCCTGCTGCCCTTCTTGAAGAAAGGAACCACGTTAGCTATCCCCCAGTCAACTGGCACTTCACCTGTGGCTAGTGGAGTATTAAGTATCTCCACCAGTGCCCCAGTAATCTGCTCCCTTACCTCCCATAACAGCCTGAGATACATCCCTGAGGCCCTGGGGATTTATGCATCTTTCTCTGCATTTGGCTGCAGAGTCAGGCCATGTCACCGTCAGAGTAAGTCACAAAAGGTCATTAAATAGTTCAAGGATTCCAGGCCTTTTCAATTAACTCTGCAAAAGTGTGAGAACTCAATGTTTCTCTCATATTGAACAAGCCATAGGAAGGTCATCACGAGTAAACCCAGAATCATACATTATAGTTAAAATTTGAAGCTGTTTTTGTTTGGTTGTGATAAAGACCAACTGGAAGCAATCATTTTGAGGCGAATTATTAGAACAGCATGAAAGGGAAATATCTTGGAACCGGCCACGGTTTCTCAACAGGGCTCTGAGGGCTAGTACCAATACCCATGGTTCCCAACCAGGCCATCAAGCGACAAAACCTACAGTACTCTAAAACCAAAACAAAAGAAGCTCCCCTCACTGCCAGACCTCTCCTTCTCTGTCCACCTGTCAGTATTTGGCTATGGAAGCCAGCATCGCTTCTGAAACTGATTTCAAGTTATCAGTGAAATTAACAGTTCTTTTGGTTCTTCCTCAAGTTATCAGTCCCTTCACATCAGCGAGAGAAATTTCAAGAGATAGTAGGAACTGCCAATGCTGGAGAATCTGAGATAACTCAGATGAAGCTGGTTGAACACAGCAGTAACACGGTGTGAAGCTGGATGAACACAGCAGTAAAGAAGGGTCTCGACCCGAAACGTCAAACTTTCCTGCTCGTCTGATGTTGCTTGGCCTGCTGTGTTCATCCAGCTTCCCACAGAGAAATGTCAAGGTTTGTTTGAGCAGCAGGATGTCCACAGTGGAGGACCTCAATCACAGGAATAGGCCAACAGTGGCCAGTGAGATGCTTGCAAGGGTCTTTGATTCCCATGAGCCTTCCCCCCTACTTTAGAATTGACAGTCCCCTTGTGGACCTGATAAACTCCTGGCCCCCAATTCCACACCAACTTAAAGATAAGGTGGCTCCACTATACCTGACCAAGGCGTATAAGATTGAGGGGCGTGGACAGGATGAATAAAAAGCAGCCGTTCCCCTTCATTGAAGGGTCAATCACAAGGGGGTGTAATTTTAAGAAAAAGGCAGGAAACTTTGAGAGAATTTGAGGAAAAAGCTTTTTATCCAGAGGGTGGTGGAGGTCTAAAATGCACTGCCTGGCAGGGTCATTGAGGTGATAAACCTCACATCCTTTAGAAAATACTTGGATGAGCTCTTGGAGCCTCATTATATTCAAAGCTATGGGGCCGGCGCTAGAAAGTGGACTGGTTTAGGTCATGGTGTACTTTTGGTGGCACAGATTTGATGGGTCTCTTCTGTTCTCTATGCTTGTAATATTCTAAATCAGCATATGCAGCAACTGAATTTATATTTAAGAAATTGATTTAAAATAAATTAAGACATAAGTGCAAGTAGGTTACATGGGGTGCGATATAAATTAAGAATGAGCAAACTCTTGAATATAGCAAGGCTTAGTGGAGATTTTTTTTCAATATATCTCGTAGTTGGCTTTAAGAGATGGATAATATTATTGCTGCAGATATGTATGCAATTTTATACTTTCATATCATGAAGTTCCACCGTGCAGTCTTGCCAAACACAGATGTCAGTGTGTGCTACCAACATACACTAAATATTTATGCTGCTCCCAACATATCTTTTGATGTATCTCAGAACCTACTGGGTATTCGTTGAGGAACTAACAGAATCTTAAATTTTGTTTTGTATTCCTAAGATCACAGAACATAATACAGTGGGTTGGTGGAAGATTGACTGGAATTCTGTAACTGTAAGAATGAATCCCTTCCCTACTGGTCAAGTATAGCTTCAGCAAATGAATAAACATGGGAACATAGGTATACAGGAGCAGGAGTAGGAGTAGGCCATTCAGTCTCTTGAGCCTGTTCTGTTATTGATCATTCCTGACCTGTGGCCTAACTCCAAATACCTGCTTTTTGCCCATATTCCTTAATGCCTTTACTTCACAAAAAAATGTATCTATCTTAATATTAACAACTGATCTAGCCTTAAGTGAGTCCTGAACATCTACCATCATTTGTGTGTGGAACTGCTTCTGATCATCGCTCCTGAACAGTCTGGCCCTAATTCTGGAAAAACGAAAGAACTGCAGATGCCATAAATGAGGAACAAAAGCAGAAGTTGCTGGAAAAGCTCAGCAGGTCTGGCAGCATCTGTGAAGAGAAAATCAGAGTTAACATTTCGGGTCTGGTGACACTTCCTCAGAACTAAATTCTGAGTTCTGAGGAAGGGTCACTGGACCTGTTAACATTAACTCTGATTTTCTCTTCACAGATGCTGCCAGACCTGCTGAGCTTTTCCAGCAACTTCTGTTTTTGTTCTAATTCTCAGACAATGACCTCTAGTTCTAGAATCCACAACCAGTGGAAATAGTTTACCTCACCTGCTATTTCCTGTTAATGTCTTGGAGACTTCAATCAGCTCACCCATTAAATTTCTACAATCCAGAGAAAACATGCCTAACAATAAAATAAAGAACTGCAGATACTGAAGATCTGAAACAAAAGCAGAAATGGCTGGCAAAACTCGAAGTTCTGACGAAGAGTCACTGCACTCTAAACCCTAGCTCCACTTTCTTCTTATAGATGCTGCTGGACCTGCTAAGATGTGCCAACAATTTCTATTTCTCTTCTTCATTTTACACAATCTCTCCTTGCACCTTAACCCCTGAAGTCCAGATATCACTGTGTAAACCTACATTGTACTCCCTCTGAGGCCAGTCTGTCCTTCCTAAGGTGTGCTGCCCAGATCTGCTCTCAGTGCTCCAAGTGGGGTCGAACCAGGGTTTTTGATAACTGTGGCACAACTTGTACATTCTTACACTCCAGTCTTCTAGATATCAAGGCCAGCATTCCATCAGCAACACACATTCTGGTGACTTTAAGATCCTGTGTATTTTGTCTGATTGTGGGCACTTCAGCTGAAAAAGGATTTCGATATCTTTGTGAAAGTTCAGAGAAGCTTTGCCTGAATGGCATCAGGGCTGAAAGACTTTGGTTCTGCTCAGAGGCTGGACTGTTTCCCCCAGACAATAAGCTCTCGATAGCGCCAACGAGGAGAAATGACTTCCACTGACAGATTGGAGAGATTTCATGGGAGCTGAGGAGTTTTTCTTAAATTAGCTTGAGGTGTAATGGTCTGACATTCACTCTCCAAACTGGTGGTGCAATCAGATTCGACATTAAGACACCTTAAGTTTGAAAAGCTGAGGAGAAATATGCAGGTCATGAAGAAAGGAGTGAGGATAACTGGATAGCTCCATCAAAGAGCTGACACCAGAATGATGGGCTGAAGGGTCTTTTTCTGTGCTGTCAGACTCGGTACTCTTCATATTTCTATAAAAGGTGAGTCTTGAAACACCAAACCATTTTAACTGGAAAGTAAGGGGTCAACCTATACACAGGTGATATTTTTGAAGGGTTGAAATCTGCCATTTTTGCAAGTGCTGTGATTCTACTCTCAAAAATGAGTGTGAAAGGAATTAAAAAAAAGTCTTTTGATGACATAGAACCTGAACATTGCCAAAATAAAAGATTCATTTTGTCTTGCACTCATCAGGGCCATTTGCAAGAATACCAATTCAAGGGGAGAACTCAATGGTTTAACGAAATCTGTCCTTGCAGCAATACTGAAAAAAGTATTTTGATGATTTTGCACAGACACAGGAGGTGAATAACTGCCTTTGAATGAATAAGTTGATACCAGAGTTAATGGGAACTACAGATGCTGGAGAATCCGAGACAACAAAGTGTGAAGCTGGATGAACACAGCAGGCCAAGCAGCATCTCAGGAGCACCAAAGCTGACATTTTGGGCCTAGACCCTTCCTGAAATGTCAGCTTTTGTGCTCCTAAGATGCTGTTTGGCCTGCTGTGTTCATCCAGCTCCACACTTCATTAAATTGTTACCAGGACAGGTTTGACCAAGTGGAAAGAGCTTGGGAGCTTTTGGCCAAAATCCAAGGGTTAACCTATACACGAGATCGACAGTTACTCAATTACATATGGTAATTGCTCAGCTCATTCTTGATGAATCATTAAGGCATCTTTTGAGTGAATGGTTAGATTGAAAATGAGGATGAAGTGCAGATGACTTATATTCCTTCATCAGAGGTATAGATTGAGTAGACAGCTGGAGACTTTTTCCTGGGGTGGAGGTAGCTATTACAAAGGCGGGGGGGGGGGGGGAAGAAAGATCCTTTTAAAGTGAAAGGAGGTAGATCTTGGGGAGATGCCAAGGTAGGTTCTTTACTCAGAGAGTGGTCGGGGTGTGGAATGCATTGCTGGAGAGGGTAAGGAGTTGGCCTGATTAGGAGCATTTAAGTGGCTATTAGGTAGGCATATGGATGATAGGATAAGGTAGGGGTGGAGGTTAGATAGATCTTAGGATTAGTGTAAAAGTTCAGCACAACATTGTGGGCTGGAGGGCCTGGCCTGTACTGTTCTATGTTCTATGTTCATCAGACACCTGAGATTGGATTCCTACCATGAATGGACCAAGACTGATGTGTTACTGCCTGACAACATCTATTTACTGCTGCTGCAACCCTCCATATATCTTCCCAGCACTGCTTTTAGACATTATTTGATCCTGGATCAGAAGAACTATCTATTTTTGTTGTGGGATTTGGATGGCATTGAAATTGGTGGTGTGGGCCCCTGGAGGCTATTTTTGCTCAAGATGCTGAGAAAATGAGCAATCACCAGCAGAAGATATCTTGTTAGCTTTAATCCTTTTCTCAGGAAGCTACACATTTACACCTTTTCCCTTCCTTAATTCTCATGGCATTTTAGATCCCCACACATGCTCACTTTCCTGTACACACACACCCACACACACACACATGTATGTACACACACATGTGCATGCTCATACACACAAAGTGCTGGAGAAACTCAGCAGCATCAGCGGTGAGAGGAAATGTATCAATGTTTTGAGTCCAGCGACTGTCCTTTGGAACACTGAACAGGTCACTGGGCTCAAACTGTTTCTCTCCACATTTAACACATCAGCTCAAAAGATCATGAAGTAACTGTCCAATGATCAGATTGAGAGATAATTGAGCTTTCTTAGGAACAAATTAGCTACAAATTATTGTGTAGAAGACTGGGAATAGCTGCACTTCATTGGTTAATTCTTGGGCCAATTTCTTCCACAATATTTGAATGTCCTGTTATTGATTGTTCAACCTCTTTAGCTCACTAGCAGTAGTGCCCTTCCCTTTGGCTCAGGAAGTCTGGGTTCATGTCCTCCCAGACCCAGAAGATAGTCCAAGCAGGTTCAAAAACAAAGTTGCTGGAAAAGCTCAGGAGGTCTGGCAGCATCGCTGGAGGAGAAAACAGAGTTAACGTTTTGGGTCTGGTGACCCTTCCTCAGTCCAAGCTGTTTGATTGGTAATAGAGAATAGGTTAGACCTGCCATGGTCTTTCTAATGCTTGGCTTCAGACTCTGTTCCAAGCCGATGCCAAAACAGTTCATGTTTTAAAGAATTGGTGAGTTGTGGCAGTTGCTGGCTCGGCCACTGTTTATTGGCTATGTATAATCGACCCCCAATCACCCACCCCCCAACAGAAGGCAGTTAAGAGTGAACCCGCTTTACTGTTGGTCTGGAGACTTGGTAAGGATAGTTGATTTCCTTCAAAAAAGGACATTAGTGAACCAGATGGATTTTAACGGAGGCAGCACAGTGTGGAGCTAGAGGAACACAGCAAGCCATTCAGCATCAGAGGAGCAGGAAATCTATCTGGTTGAGACCCTTCTTCAGAAATGCAGAGGGTCAAGGGAGCTGGAAAGTAAATAGAGAGAGGAGAGGTGGGAATGGGGAAAGTAGGTGAATTGGTGATAGGTGGGGAATGGTGGCGATTGGTCAGTGAGGTGGGAGAGCGGGTAGGTGGGAGACAAGATGGACAGGCTGCATCAGGTCAAGGAGGTGGGGATGAGAGGGAGGGTTGGTCATGGGATGAGGCCGGGTTGCGGGGTAATTTTAAAACTTGTGAATTCTGTCTTCAGGCCATTGGGCTGTAGGCTCCCAAGGTGGAATATGAGGTGCTACTCCTCCAGTTTGCGGGTGGTGTCATTGTGACACTGGAGGAGGCCCAGGATGGACATGTCACTCAGGGAGTGGGAGGAGGAGTTAAAATGTTTGGCAACAGGAAAATATTGTCGTTTGTCGCGTACAGAGCGCAGATGGTCTACAGAGTGGTCTCTGAGTCTATGCTTGGTTTCACATCTGAAGCAGCAGGTACAGTAGGCCAGGTTGACAGATGTGCAAGTGAACCCCTGTCTGATATGAAAAGTTTGGTTTGGGCCTTGGATGGGGTGGGTTGGGAGGTGTAGCACTTTCTGAGGTTGCAGGGAAAGATGGTGGGTATGGTGGGGCTGAAGGGGAGTGTGGAGCATCCTGGGTCTCCGCCAGTGTCAGAATGACACCACCCACAATCTGGAGGAGCAGCACCTCATGTTCCACCTCGGGAGCCTCCAGCCCAATGGCCAAAACATGGAATTCACCAGTTTCAAAATCACCCCACCCACAGCCTCATCTCATGACCTACCCTCCCTCTCATTCCCGCCTCCTTGACCTGACACAACCTGCCCATCTTCTCTCACACCTATCCGGCCCACCCTTCCCACTGACCAATCCCCACCACTCCCTACCTGCTCTCGTCTGTCACCATCCTACCCCAGCCCCACCCCTCCTCTCTATTTATTTCCCAGATCCCTTCCCCCTCCCCATTTCTGAAGAAAGTTCCCAACCCGGAACGTCGGCTTTCTGCTCCTCTGATGCTGCCTGGCCTGCTGGGTTCATCCAGCTCCACACAGTGTTATCTCTGACTCCAGCATCTACAGTCCTTGCTATCTCTGGGTTTTAACAGAAATTGATGAGGTGATCACCATTGGGCTCACTTTTCATTGCAGCCTTATACTGAATTGAAATGTCACCATTTTCCACGATGGGATTATGACACGTGTCCCGAGAACATTAAAATAAAAGCAAAATACAGCAAACCCTGAAATGAAAACAAAGTATCGGAGTAACTCAACAGCTATTGCAGCATCCGAGGAGACAGAAACAGTTATTGAAGCCTTACATGACTGTTAGTTTGGACCATTCAGAGTTGAATCTCTGTTTCTCTAACTGCAGATTCTCCTGTCTGAGGTTCTTCAGAGCTTTCTGTTTTCATTCCCAAAACTTTAGTCTTACCAGCCCTGTAACATCCTCACTTTCCACCGTCTCCCCTTAAACTTATCACAGGGAATACTCTTTAACCAGACTACAGTGTCTCTCTGAGTTTGTGAAAGTTGCTTCAGAAAGTCAAATCTATCTCTTCTTTCAGTCTGTTTCTTTCTAATAACCTGAGTTACTGTCTGTCTGTTGCAATATTTCTATTACTGCTTTTTCAAAGTAAAGGACGGTTAATACAAAGAACCAGTAAGCTATTGGACAATGATAAAAGCTTTCACCATGGAGTTACTCTAAGCCTGATAGATATTATGCAGGTCAAGGTGTAGTTTCATTCCCCGAATCCAAACTGCACCAAGGGGACTGAGTGTATTTCTTGATGGAGAAATGTGAGGTGGGAAAGTTAACTGTGAGGAAGATGCAAAGAGATTGTGAGTGAAATAGGGAAGGTCAGTGAGCAAAACCATTGCAGATGGAATTTGGGTAGAAATTAATGTTGTTCCTGAATGTGGTCTGTGGCTGCAACATCAGGCAGGATGCAAGGATTTTAGTATCAGGCAGCTTCACAGTGGCCTAAAGAAGTGGATTAAAGATCGGTTAAATGGACAAAGTTTCAGTAACCTTTGTAGAATTTTGAGGATCAATTTAATAGAGAAGTTTCAGATGATTGGGGGATTTGTTAGAGTTGAGGGAGATTAATTCATTTGGCAGGGGAGTTCAAAACAAGGAAGGGGCTTGACCTTTCAGTGGGGTGACTCAGTGGCTAGTTCTGCTGCTTCACAGCACTATAGACCCAGGTTCAATTCTCCCCTAGGTGGCTGTGTGGAGTTTGCACATTCTTCCCCCTGTCTGTCTGGGTTTCCTACAGGTGCTTCAGCTTCCTCCCACAGTCCAAAGATGCGCACATCTTTGGCCTGTGGGAGGAAGCTGAAGCACCTGTAGGCTATGGGGAAATGCAATGTGGGTGGGATGCTCTTCAGAGCTTGGTACAGACCTGATGGGTTGAATGGCCTACTTCCACAGTGTAAGGATTCTATGACAGCTATTGTCATCAAAAATGTAATGGAATGGGGAAGAGGTGGGCATCTGTTGTACTGTTATAAAAGTTAGATTGCGAGAATTTTGTGAGCTAAGACTGTCCAGGTTATTATGGGCTATCAGATATTATTTAGTGGGACAGGGCTGAATGGCCTCCAACTGTTCCTCTTCCTTTTAATCTGTGTCCAGAAATGAAACAAAATGGCCTGCACCTTTTAGAGTTTTGGTAAATGATTGACATTGTGAGATTTTCATTCCCCTTTGGAAATATACCCCTGTAAAATATTGTTTAAGATCCCGGATATCTCATATTGTCTGAAGGTAGAATCTCCCAGCGTGTGCAAAACCTCATTTTTCCATTAGGGTTGCTTTAATTGTTTCTCTTTCAAAGGAATACAGCCTTGTGACGAGCTTAGCCTTAGCATTGCTATACATGTCTTTGAAACCCTAAATTATTCACATCTGGTGGGTGTTAGTTGAAAGCCTCATAAGTCAATAGTGCTCTGAATTTAGGAGCAGGGAGGCTTATGCACTAACGCAACAAGATCTCAGACTGTGATGAGGAGCAGTTCTGGCATTAATCCAACTAAAGTAAAAATCATCCTTGAAGTAGGAATAAGTGATCAGTCAAGGCAGTGACAACTCTGATCAGAGAAGTTCTCTGTGAACACATGGCATTTACCTTCTCACTCATGATCTATTGAAGATGTGGTCCGTAGCTCATTGCAGAAGCCTGTTTTAGCCCTGAGTTTAAGGGTTGTGTGTTCAAGACCTATGCCAGACATTTGAGCCCATCATCAAGACTAATGCAGTCCATGTCACACTGAGGGAGTGCTGCCTTTCACATGAAGCGATTAAATGGTGGAACATCTCTGTGTTTTCAGGGAAAAACACTTAAACAAAAACACTGAGAGCACTCCATTAATGAAAGGCAAAAGAATTCCCTCCTGCATCCTGGGTCAATGTTTATCCATCAATGAATAACATTAAGAGATTATCTGGTCACAATCACAGTTAGGGAGGTGACGGCCTAGTGCTACTATCGCTAGACTGTTAATCCAGTGACCCAGAGAATGTTCTGGGGACCCGGGTTCAAATCCTGCCATGGCAAGTGGTGAAATTTGAATTTAGTAAAAATCTGCAATGAAGAGTTTTATGATGACCATGAATCCCTTGGTAAGAAAAACCCCCATTTGGGACACAAGCCTCCTTTAGGGAAGGGAACTGCCATTCTTACCTGGTCTGGCCTAAATGTGACTCCAGACCCACACTAATGTGGTTGACTCTTAACAGCCCTCTGGGTAATTAGGGATGGGCAATAAATGCTGCCTGGCCAGTGATACCCACATCCTGTGGGTGCTATCACATTTCCTGAATATATCAGTGACCACTTTTTATTTTTTTCATATGTAATTGGCTGAAAAGGGCTTTGAGATATGTTTTTATAGAATTTATGGATGGGATATGAGTGTCATTGGCCGTACTATTTATTACCCTTGAACTGAGTGGGCTTTCTCAGCCCTTTCAGAGGACAGTTAAGAGTATACCAGATTTCGCTGCGGGCCTGGAGTCATATGTAGGCCAGACCAGTAATAAGAGTAGACTTCCTTCTCTAAAGGGCATGAGTGAACTCAGTGGGTATGAAGGACTCTGCGTGACTAGTCTCATGACTTTACCATAGCCTCTGAGGTGTCTCTGATTGTGAAACAAAGGGCACAGTGTCTGCACTCCCATCCCACCCACCTCCTTAACAAGCCCCTGCTAAAATCTCAGAAGAGAGACTGCTGTGGTCCTGAGGCCTGCAACCTTATAGTGTGTGCAGTGTTAATTACTTTAAGGCAAAGCTTCCAAATTTATCTCTTCAGGAAGCCCTGGCTTCGAGGTGCTAGCCAGTCATAGCGCTGATAATAAGGGATGGGATCATCGCTTTACTGAGGGAATCCTGGTCAGAAAACAGGAGGTGGAATCAGTTTGGGTGGAGCTCAGACACCAGAGTGCAGTTCTGATTGATCAGAGTGATGTAGAGATTGTCTAATGGAGGGGACAGTGCAAACAAGATTGATAGTGATTGTTAAATGCACTGACAGCAGTGAGCTGGAATGAATGGATCACTCCCTGTGGTTGGCAGCTGTGGCCAGTGGCATGCTGCAAGGATCAGTGCTTGGAGCCAGATATTCACTAATGTAGCAATGGTTTGGGGCAGCACAGTGGCTCAGATAGAAAGTGGCTGTTCCCCTTCATTGAAGCGTCAATAACAAATGGCTATCATTTTAAGATGAATGGCAAGAGGTTTAGAGGGGATTTGAGAAATAAGCCTTTCTCCCAGAGGGTTGTGAGGCCAGGAATTTTCTTCCCCGGAGGGTAATTGAGGTGGGAAACCTCATATCCTTTAAAAAAGTACTAGGATGAGATCTTGAGGTGTCATAATATTCAAAGCTACAGAGCCAAGTGCTAAAAGTGGGACGAGTGGAGATTTGGAGTAGTTTCTGTCAGTACAGACTTAATGGGCTGAAGGGCCTTTTTCAACTGTATGATTCTGTGAGGTTTCACAATTGTGTGGGTTGTACTGAACTGACTAGGGGGGATTTCATGTTTGTATTTGCCTGTTCAAACGTTGACACATAATAATAATAAATGCTGTGCTCTGATAGGGATTTACAAAATTCACGCTGAGAGATTATCGTGGCAGATACAGGTACACCAGTCACTGAAAGTAGGCACTGCAGATGAAGAAGGTAAATGGTATATTGGCCTTTACAGAGAGAGGATTGGAGTACAGGAGTAGGAATGGCTGGCTATAATTACACGAGGCCATGGTGAGACCACACCTGGAATGTTGTGTGATCTCTTTTTCTGAGGAAGGATGTTCTGGTGATGGAGGGAGTGCAGTGAAGGTTTACCAGACTGATTCCTGGGTTGGCAGGACTTACGCATGAAGAGAGACCTAAGTTGGCTACGATCATATTCACTGGAGTTGAGATGAATGAGGGGAAACCACATGGAAATCTATAACATTCTAGACAGGGTAAACACAGGAAGGATGTCCCCGATGATCAGGGAGTCCAGAACCAGGAGTTACAGTCTAAAATTAAAGGACAGGCCTCTTAAGACCAAGATGAGGAGAAATGTCTTCATCCAGAGAGTGGGGAGTCTGTGGAAATCTCTACTGCATTTGCGATCAAAAGCGTCAATGTCCTTCCCTGATCTGGCTTGCACATTACTCCAGCAATGTGGGTGTCTCAGTCAGGGATGTGCACTAAAAGCTGATATAGCTACAGATGCTCATATTCCATGAATGAATAAAATACATGACAAATAGTTCAAATTTGCTGGAAGGATCAAGGAAATATGTTTGAGTGATATGTTTGAACCATTTGAGACAGAGGTTGGTGCAAAGGTGGATGCAGTCAGTTTGAGATATTGTCAGTATGAGACATTGTCAGTGTGAGATGCTATAAAGATTGCGAAGGTAAAGATGAGGCATGAAGGCTCAGTTATGGTGCTTGAGAGTTACAAGGTAACCAGGAAGGACCTAAAGAGAGAGCTAACAAGAGCCAGAAGGGGACATGAGAAGTCTTTGGCAGGTAGGATCAAGGAAAGCCCTAAAGCTTTCTATAGGTATGTCAGAAATAAAAGAATGACTGGAGTAAGATTAGGGCCAGTTAAGGACAGTACTGGAAGTTGCGCATGGAGTCTGAAGAGATAGAAGAGGCACTAAATGAATATTTTTCATCAGTATTCACGCGGGAAAACGACAATGTTGTGGAGGAGGAGAATACTGAGATACAGGCTATTAGACTAGACAGGATTGAGGTTCATAAGGAGGAGGTGTTAGCAATTCTGGAAGGTGTGAAAATAGATAAGTCCCCTGAACTGGATGTGGACTTATTCTAGGATTCTCTGGGAAGCTAGGGAAGTGATTGCATAGCCTTTGGCTTTGATCTTTATGTTGTCATTATGTTCAGGAACAGTGCCAGAAGACTGGAGGAGAGCAAATGTTGTCCCCTTGTTAAAGAAGGGGAGCAGAGACAATACTGGTAATTACAGACCAGTGAGCCTTATTTCGGTTGTGGGTAAAGTGTTGGAGAGGATTATAAGAGATAGGATTTATAATCATCTAGAAAGGAATAATTTGATTAGGAATACTCAACGCGGTTTTGTGAAAGATAGCTCATGCCTTACAAACCTTATTGAGTTCTTTTTGAAGGTGGCCAGACAGGTGGATGAGGGTAAAGTGGTGGATGTGGTGTATATGGATTTCAGTAAAGCGTTTGATAAAGTTCCCCACAATAGGCTATTGCAGAAAATACGGAGTCATGGGATTGAGGGTGATTTAGCAGTTTGGATTAGAAATTGGCCAGCTGTAAGAAGACAGAGGATAGTGGCTCTTGGGAAATGTTCATCCTGGAGTTCAGTTACTAGTGAATTACCGCAAGGATCTGTTTTGGGGCCACTGCTGTTTGTTATTTTTATAAATGACCTGGATGAGGGTGTAGAAGTAAATTTGCAGATGACACTAAAGTTGGTGGAATGTAGATAGTGCGGAAGAATGTTGCAGGTTACAGATGGACATAGATAAGCTGCAGAGCTGGGCTGAAAGGTGGCAAATGACGTTTAATGCAGAAAAGTGTGAGGTGATTCACTTTGGTAGGAGTAACAGGAATGCAAAGTACTGGGGTAATGGTAAGATTCTTAGTAGTGTAGATGAACAGAGAGATCTCGGTGCCCATGTGCATAGATCCGTGAAAGTTGCCACCCAGGTTTGACAGGGTTGTTAAGAAGATGTACGGTGTGTTAGGTTTTATTGGTAGAGGGATTGAGTTTTGGAGCCATGAGATCATGTTGCAGCTGTACAAAACTCTGCTGTGGCCGCACTTGGAGTATTGCATACAGTTCTGGTCGCCGCATTATAGGAAGGATGTGGAAGCATTGGAAAAGGTGCAGAGGAGATTTACCAGGATGTTACCTTGTATGGAGGGAAGGTCTTATGAGGAAAGGCTGAGGGACTTGAGGTTGTTTTCGTTAGAGAAAAGAAGGTGAAGAGGTGACCTAATAGAGACATACAAGATGATCTGAGGATTAGATAGGGTAGACAGTGAGAGCCTTTTTCCTTGGATGGAGATGGCTAACACGAGGGGACATAGCTTTAAATTGAGGGGTGATAGATATAGGTCAGATGTCAGAGGAAAGTTCTTTACTCAAAGAGTAGTAAGGGCATGGAATGCCCTCACTGCAACAGTAGTAGACTTGCCAACTTTAAGGGCATTTAAATGGTCATTGGAAAAATATATGGATGATAATGGAATAGTGTAGGTTAGATGGGTTTCAAGATAATAACATATGAGGCTGGATGAACACAGCAGGCCAAGCAGCATCTCAGGAGCACAAAAGCTGACGTTTCGGGCCTAGACCCTTCATCAGAGAAGGGGTTGGGGTGAGGGTTCTGGAATAAATAGGGAGAGAGGGAGAGGCGGACCGAAGATGGAGAGAAAAGAAGATAGGTGGAGAGAATATAGGTGGGGAGGTAGGGAGGGGATAGGTCAGTCCAGGGAAGATGGACAGGTTCAGGAGGTGGGATGAGGTTAGTAGGTAGATGGGGGTGTGGCTTGGTGTGGGAGGAAGGGATGGGTGAGAGGAAGAACAGGTTAGGGAGGCAGAGACAGGTTGGACTGGTTTTGGGATGCAGTGCGTGGAGGGGACGAGCTGGGCTGGTTTAGGGATGCAGTTGGGGAAGGGGAGATTTTGCAACTGGTGAAGTCCACATTGATACCATTGGGCTGCAGGGTTCCCAGGCGGAATATGAGTTGCTGTTCCTGCAACCTTTGGGTGGCATCATTGTGGCACTGCAGGAGGCCCATGATGGACATGTCATCTAAAGATTATCTTGGAATTCTCCAGCATCTGCAGTTCCCATTATCCCTAGATGGGTTTCAGATTGGTTTCACAGGTCGGCGCAACATCAAGGGCTGAAGGGCCTATACTGCGCTGTAATGTTCTATGCTGTATTGTCAGTGTGAGATATTGTCAGTGTGAGATATTGTCAGTGTGAGATATTGTCAGTGTGAGGCATTGTCAGTGTGAGATATTGTCAGTGTGAGATATTGTCAGTGTGAGGCATTGTCAGTGTGAGATATTGACAGTGTGAGGTACTGTCAGTGTGAGGTACTGTCAGTGTGAGGTACTGTCAGTGTGAGATACTGTCAGTGTGAGGTATTGTCAGTGTGAGATATTGTCAGTGTGAGATACTGTCAGTGTGAGGCATTGTCAGTGTGAGATATTGATAGTGTGAGATACTGTCAGTGTGAGATATTGTCAGTGTGTGGTATTGACAGTGTGAGATATTGTCAGTGTGAGATATTGTCAGTTTGAGATATTGTCAGTTTGAGATAATGTCAGTGTGAGGTAGTGTCAGTGTGAGGTAGTGTCAGTGTGAGGTAGTGTCAGTGTGAGATATTGTCAGTGTGAGGTACTGCCAGTATGAGGTACTGCCAGTATGAAATATTGTCAGTGTGAGACATTGTCAGTATGTGATAATGTCAGAGTGAGGTTCTGTCAGTGTGAGGTAGTGTCGGTGTGAGATACTGTCCATGTGAGATATTGTCAGTTTGAGATAATGTCAGTGTGAGGTATCGTCAGTGTGAGCTAGTGTCAGTGTGAGCTAGTGTCAGTGTGAGGTAGCGTCAGTGTGAGGTAGCGTCAGTGTGAGGTAGCGTCAGTGTGAGGTAGTGTCAGTCTGAGATTTGTCCGTGTGAGATATTGTCAGTGTGAAGTGTTGTCAGTGTGAGATATTGTCAGTGTGAGCTAGCGTCAGTGTGAGGTAGTGTCAGTCTGAGATTTGTCCGTGTGAGATATTGTCAGCGTGAGGTATTGTCAGTGTGTGATATTGTCTGTGTGAGGTACTGCCAGTATGAAATATTGTCAGTGTGAGATATTGTCAGTATGTGATAATGTCAGAGTGAGGTTCTGTCAGTGTGAGGTAGTGTCGGTGTGAGATACTGTCCGTGTGAGATATTGTCAGTTTGAGATAATGTCAGTGTGAGGTATTGTCAGTGTGAGTTAGTGTCAGTGTGAGGTAGCGTCAGTGTGAGGTAGTGTCAGTCTGAGATTTGTCCATGTGAGATATTGTCAGTGTGAAGTGTCGTCAGTGTGAAGTGTCGTCAGTGTGAAGTGTTGTCAGTGTGAAGTGTTGTCAGTGTGAAGTGTTGTCAGTGTGAGATATTGTCAGTGTGAGGTTCTGTCAGTGTGAGATATTGTCAGTGTGAGGTAGTGTCAGTCTGAGATATTCCGTGTGAGATCTTGTCATTGTGAGATATTGTCATTGTGAGATTTGTCCGTGTGAGATATTGTCAGTGTGAGATATTGTCAGTGTGAGGTTCTGTCAGTGTGAGGTTCTGTCAGTGTGAGGTTCTGTCAGTGTGAGATATTGTCAGTGTGAGGTACTGCCAGTGTGAGATATTGCCAGTGTGATATATTGCCATTGTGAAGTATTGTCAGTGTGTGATATTGTCAGTGTGATGTATTGTTGGTGTGAGTTTCTGTTAGTGTGACGTACTGTCAGTGTTAGGTATTGTCAGTGTAATGTACTGTCAGTGTGTGGTGCTCTCAGTTTGCGGTGCTGTCAGTGTGTGTTGCTGTCAGTGTGACTTTCTGTCAGCATGCGATATTGTCAGCGTGATGACCATTGTCTGTTCGGCTGGCAGCATGGAGACCACAGCTTAATTACAGTAACATGGTGAAAGACATCTCCCTGGCACTGAGTTTCTTGCAGCAACACCGTTACCCATATGGATAAAAACAGAAACTTCCTAGATCACTTGCGACATTTCAAACTCGGCATTTGTAATTCAGAGTTGTTCGTCCTTGAAATCAGCCCCGAGCAGACTCTTGGTCTCCTTTCAATGATTTAAAAATTCAGTGATGTAACTTGAGCTGGTCCATCCATTTTGCGCAGTCTTTCCTGTGTAGTGTGTTTACATTTTGGTATTTGAACTGTACCTGTACTAAGGCAGGGGCCAGCAGGTAGTCAGATCAACATTGCAGCTTTTCTGTCACAATGATCTTAACTTTTGAACACTGTCGACTATTTTCCAAGTGGAAATTGGACGTGGCAAGGACTTTTATAGTCCCCATGGTGCTTGTGCCCAATTTGCAATAGGTCTGTTCACCACACTGTTGGCTAGGATTCTGTTTGCTTGGCCTGTCTGACAATGCAAGGTGGTCAGCCTGAGATACCGAGGATTCATTTCACTCAGACGCTTGTGTATCTGCGGAAGTGTTGTCTTCAGAAAGCTGTGGATGCTCATTAAGAACTTGGTACCAGCAAGAGTTAATTAAGTATTTAAGTTCTAAGGGAAGGCACTGGCACTGTGAGGTGACCGTGGTGTAATGCTGCTGCCTTACTAGCAAGGCCAGCCAATACTCAGAGGATCTGGGCTCAAATCCTGGTGTGCGAACTGGTGAAGTGTGAACTTAAATAATTAGCCTAGAATTGAAACCTAGTTTCAGTGACCGGATGTGAAGGTAATTTTGAGTCTCGTAAACACCTATTCGCTTTATTAAAAGCCTTCAGGAAGGAAATCTGCCATCCTTACCTGGACTGGCCCACACCTGAGGCCGCAACCTCAGCAATGAGGTTGGCTCTTAGCTGCCCTCTGAAACAGCCAGTCACTGTAAGGACAGTTGAAGGTGAGTAACTAAAGCTGGCGTTGCCTATGGCACCCACATCAAATGAAAGCTTAAAAATAAAAACAGAAATTGTTGGAAAAACTCGGCAGTGGAGAGAAATCAGAGTTAACGTTTCAGTTCCAGTGACCCTTCCTCAAACAAGCCTGCTGAGATATTCCAGCAATTGATGTTTCTGTTTCAGATTCCCAGCAACAGCAGTCCTTTCAGTTTCTTTTCGGCCCCCAAAAAGATGGGGGTGGGAGGGTTGGGGATGGTGGGGAACTGCTTTATTTAAATGTTCAGCAAAGAAGAGCAGGTGCGTTCTTTCTGATGTCGCATTGAAAGTTGTGTTTTATAAGCAGCGCTCTTCATTCTGCCCCTGCCCTTTTCCTTCAGTCTCTCAGTCACTGTCTCTGTCAGCCACTCCTACTGTTCCCTTATTCCACCCATCCAGAACTAGTGCCTGAATGTTCCGTGTAACTTCCAAATATTGGACCGACAGACCAATACATGGTGGGCCTGCTCCCAGCACCATCCTGCCAGTCATCAGCACCAATGCTGTATTTCAAGGAGAGCGTCAGACAATCTGTTTGCCCACAAGCTTTCAAATAAAACTCTTGCAAAACTTTTATGGACTGGACGCTTTGCCTGGATGGTGGAAAATTGTCATCACTTACTCCCAAGTCACCATTCCTTCAGATGAGAATGTCATAGGATCCCACACATACATTGCTATTCCCTGTATATAACAGTAAACACAATAGTTGTTTTTATTGATGTGTATTGGTAAACTGGATTTGGGTTCTGGAGGGTATATTTTCAACATTTACAGATGGTACAAAGTAACCGCATAGATATTAATAATCGTCAGGAGGTCAGAAACAGAATGGTAAAATGTGGCAAATGGTACTTTTTCCAGAGTTGTAAATTTACACAAATGGAAAGGAAGAATGAGGAGAGACAAAGTGAACTAACTGGTTCAAAAGCTCGGTGTCAACAAGAGGCCGAGAACCGAGAGTCTTGGAGGCAGAATGTGGGGAATGTTCAAAATAATACACAGGGCTGTGGGTCAAACAACAGAGAACTGTAAGTTCATTAAGGTCTCCGCTGGAGTATTGTGTGTGATTCTGGGGTCTCTATATTAATAGGGGCAGCAAGACCCTAGAGAGGGTGCAGAAAAGATTTAATAGATGCTGGCAAGAAAGAGGGAGTGCAGCTTTTGGCAGAGACTGGAGAAGGTGATTGGTTTGGTTGGAGTGGATAATTTAAGGAGATTTGAGAGAGGTGGTCAAATTCAAAAATAGATTTTAATTGAGTAAATAGTGAGAAACCTTTCTCTCATGACATGAGGGGTAGTAAACTGAAGACACAGATTTAAGAATTTGACAACAGAATCTGAGGCAGTGAGAAGAAATGTTATTTAGTAAGCTGATGTGTTCTGGAATGTACTTACTGAAAGGCAAATTCAACTCTAACTTCCAAATGGGAAAATCGCGGAGGGATTTTTTTCCAGGTCAATGGGAATAGAGTAGATGAGAGGAACTCTTCTTCAAAGAGTCAGCACAGAAACAAGTGACCTAATTCATTCATCCAATGCTGTTTCGTGGAATTATAGCAAATTTACTGCACAGAAAGAGGCCGCTTGTCACGTGTTTGCACCAATGTGCAACCTTCTCCAACAGAAAAGATCACAGAATCACCAAATTGTTACAGTGCAGAAAGAGGCCATTCAGCCTATGGTACCTGTACTGGCTCGCTAAATGAGCCTCGTTGTCTGGTCCCAGTCTCCTGCTTTCTCCCCTTATTCTTTGCAGCTTACTTTTACCCAAGAAGTCATCCAAAGCTCTCTTGCATGCCTCATGATCGTTTGCTATAGTACAATTTAAGTAATCTGCGACTTGGTATGCTGGTATCAATCTGGCCTCTGAGTAAAAAAGTTGTGAACTCAAACACATACTCTGATGAATGGAGGGAGGCTCAACTCCTGTGGTATCAGTGGGCCTGATTTTCAGATGTAACCTGAGGCTTTCACTACCCTACCAGGTAGAGAGATGATCAATCAAATGGTTTTGGAGAGAAAGTAGAGACGTAGCATTGAAATAGCGGATCATATATGATCATACTAAATGGCAGAGCAGTTTCAAATGGCTGAAAAGCCTTATCCCACATAATCACAACTTTGAAGATTTGCAACCACGTGTTTCTAAGGATTGTGCAATCATGCTGTCTGAATGTTACTTATGTTCAGATCAATTAAAAACACAAGGATTCCTCTCTGGCATTTTATTTTGCCATGTAAATCATTGATTGAATGAATAGCACTGAAAGACAGAGATAATTCGTTGACTGTTCAATTGGGTGAGATCCTTTCACTTGCTGATTACCATTACAACATCACCCTGATAGCACATTGATGAAGATCTAGGGTCAGTTTTCTTCATTTATCACACAGTGGAAACTTCCTGAATTATAAACTGACATCCAAACCATTTCATCAAAAAGCTTCCTGTGAAGTCTAATTATATAAATACCATCTACCTGGCAATAAAGAGCTTGCATTTTCTTCACCACATTACATATCGCCTTCCACAACCTCAGAGCATCCCACAGGGCTGGAAAGCCAGTGAAAGATGGACACTTTAGGACTAAGACCAGAAGACATAGGAGTGGAAGTAAGGCCATTTGGCCCATCGAGTCCTTTCTGCCATTTAATCATGGCTGATGGGCATTTCAACTCCACTCCCCTGCACACTCCCCATAGCCCTTGAATTACTTCAGACAGTTGGTCAGAGCAAGGTGGTAAGTGTCCAGATGGTCTGTTTTCAGCCATGCCTAAGAGAAACTAGGAGCTAGAATAAGGTGACATGACCCTTTGAACGTGTTCTGCCATTCAATAGGATCCTGGTGGATTCTCTGTCCCAATGCTACTTTCTGCCCTTACCCTGCGAAACCTTTATTTTATCCGCCCGGTAAGCAGATATGGCTTCTAGTTATTGTCATATCAGAGATCAGGCTTTTGAACAAGGGAGGCGGTACCTTATCACTGAGATGTTAATCCAGTGACCTACGTAATTTCATGTGAACCCAGGTTCATGGTGAGATCTGGATTCAAGAAGAAAAACCTAGAATTAAGAGTCTAATGATGATTGTGGAACTATTATCAATTATCGGAAAATCCCATCTGGTTCACTGATGTCCTTTAGGGAAGGAAACTGCCATCCTTTCCTGATCTGGCCTACATGTGACTCCAGACCTACAGCAATGAGGTTGCCTCATAACTTCTCTCTGCGCAATTAGGGATGGACAATAGCTGCTGCCTGGCCAGTGACGCCCTCATCCTGTGAATGAATAAAGAACAATGCAGTGTCCTCTCACAGGGCAATAGCCTTGGCCATGTCACTAGGTCAGGAGGTTAAAATCAGAGCCTTGATTTAGAAGCAGGATGATTACCAGTTTGCCAAGCCACAGATTATGTAAAGCACACAGCAATGGAATTTAGGTGCTGATAGGAGGTTAATTCTTCATGCACTGACTGATGATTCATTTTATAAATGCAGTCGAATTAATTTGGTAGGTTCTTGTATGTTGTCAGAATCAGGGTCCTTTATGTCCTTCGATAGGGAATTTAAAGAGGGGGGTCAGCAAGGGTTGCTGTTTTCTGAAGATGTAGCTGACTCTGCATGGACTAATCCACGTGCTGACTCGCAGTCTGAGTGATGTCCAAGAGATAAGATAATTCATGGTATTAAAGAGGGAGCAGTTATACTTACAGCCCCATCTTGGCCACATTCCAAACTTTGCAACATAGCCAAATCAAAGCAGTTGGCTTGTTCCCTCCCCTACCATATTTCTGCTAATATTATCATTGCAATTCATGTATTCCAAATCACAACAGTGCCAGATAAATCTTAGGTAAAAGGGGTTTGCGGCAGTTTCTATTGCTGCACTTTATAAGAGGTGATTGCATTAAAAGTCAACTTGGATTTATCACAGAGCCTCTTCGCAAAACTTCAGAAAGAATGTCACATGTAATTCACTTCTGTTAAACGCCCAAGAGACTGCATAACTAGTCAGTTTAGTTTTAGATATTTATTGACCTGAAATGTTGACTGTTTTTTTCTTGATGGAGGCTACCTGACCTGCTAAGTATTTCCGACCTTTTATGTTTTTATTTCAGATCTATAGACTCTAAACTAAGTTGTTTTTGTTTTCGATGGTCCCACACTTCACATCAGCTCTGATGAAGAGTTATCTAGGCTTGACATGTTACCTTACTGTCTCTCCACAGATGCTGCTTGACCTGCTGTGATCTTCAGCATTTGTTTTTTACAGAACAGATTCCAACAACCACAGTAATTTGCTCCTACTTGATCAGGGAATCTTTGATTACTACAAGAGAAAAAGGTGCTGATTGGCTGAGGTGTTGACATGGAGAATGCAATGAGGAACTGTAGGTCCCCAAAGCTCCTGCTCAATTCAAAAGATCATGCAAGACTTCAACATATTCCTGGAGGAACACAGCAGGTCAGACAGCATCAGAGGAGCAGGTAAGTCAACGTTTTGCGTCATGACCCTTGATGAAACGTCAACTTTCCTGCTTCTCTGATGTTGCCTGACCTGCTGCGTTCCTTCAGCTTCACACTGTGTTGACTCTAACTTCCAGAACCTGCATTTCTTGCTATCTTTTAAGTTGGTTTGCAGAGTACAGGCCTTCACGTATGCATATAGGTCACCTCCAGCGAGTACAAACTTGTCTGCCAATCTTAATTTGATTGTTAGCGTGGTTATTAACACACTCAGGATTATTCAGCAAACACTACCTAATTGCAAAATCACAGCAGAAAGGTACATGTTTTATCTGGGATTTTGTAAGTATAGGTTAGTTTTATATGGTCTGTATTCTGCCTATTATACCACCCAAAGGAGTGTGCCAATGGTTGGTTGAATAGGCAGAATGATTCAATTAGGGCATATGGCCTTCATAAATGGCCTCACATTGACACTGAAATTCATACATGCCATTGCTCATTCGTGTGGCAGGCAGAGCATCATGTGTGGTTTCAAAAGCCCCTCATCTCGAATGTTATAACAGTAGCTCTTACCATACCTCCTGTTCATTTATAGAGTCATAGAGATGGACTGCTCAGAAACAGACCCTTTGGCCCAAATCAACCATGCCAACCAGATATCCTAAATAAATCTAATCCCATTTGCCAGCATATGGCCCATATCCCTTTAAACGATTCCTATTCATATACCCCTCCGGATGCCTTTGAAATATTGTAATTGTACCAGCCTCCACCACTTCTTCCAGGAGCTCATTCCATACATGCACCAGCCTCTGCATGAAAATGGTGCCCCTCGGGACCCTTTTAAATCTTTCCCCTTTCACCTTGAACCTATGCCGTCTAGTTTCGGTCTCCCTACCCTGGGTGAAAGACCTTGTCTATTTACCCTATCCATGCTCCTCATTAAACTTCAAAAGGTCACCCCTCAGCGTCTGAAGCTCCAGGGAAAATAACTCCAGCCTATTCAGCCTCTACCTGCCACTCAGACCCTCCAAACCTGGCACCGTCTTTGTAACTCTTTCTGAACTGTTTCATATTTCACAACAATAAATTTCGGTAATTACATTTGTAGTGGGAAGTTTCACTGTAGAAGTGCCACGCTGTAATTACATAGTAATGAAGGCCAGTGTCAGAAACAATAACTGACCCTGTGTGTGTGGGGCTGGGGAGAGTGGGAAGTTGGAATTACTTTGTAACGAGTTCCCAAAGCCAACATGGAACGTGGAAATCCAAAATGAAAACTCAACCATGTACACAGAATGAATGTCTTTAAAAATATTACTCAGATTGTGATTGCTCATTTAAACTCAATAACCCTCAAGCCTGGATAATAAAGTGTGGAGCTGGATGAACACAGCAGGCCAAGCAGCATCTTAGACACTCTGGATCTTAACCCTCAGTGAGGAACAAAGATTTATCACTTCTTTAAAAGAAACGTAACAAGCTTGTGCACAATTACATAAAAAATTTAAATCATGCATATTTCAATCTTCCAACCTGCTGTGTATTGCACCCTATGGTTTGAGTGAAGCAGAACTTTCCAATATGTTATCTCATTCCCAAGAATTATTACAGGATCAACAATCTCTCATGTAATCGTTCTCCACAGTTTGCAATGCATTATTAGACTGTAACTGTACCGTCAATCAGAGTACCAAGCCCTGGTTGCTAAGTAAAATTATACTCTGAAATATGAAGTTGTTTTTATGAAGTAAACAAGGGGAAACTGTTTCACTTGACAGCAGGTTCTGTAACCAGAGGATACAGCCTGACAATAATTGGCTAAAGAAGCAGAGGAGAGATGATGTGAATTTTGTTTCACAGCAAGTCCTGATCTAGAATGATGATAGAACTAGATTCATTAATCATTTCCAAAAGGGAATTGGATACATACCTGAGAAGGAAAATGTAATGCATTACAGGGAAAGAATGTAGTTAATGGAGTCATACAGGATATAGGAAGTCCTTTGGCCCACAGAGTCTAAGCTGACCTATTGTCACTAATCCCACCTTCCAATACTTTCCAGGACATTTCAAACGCTTATCCAAGTGCATTTTAAAAGTTGTGAGTTTTCTGCCTCGACTGTCCTCCCAGGCAGTGCATCCTAAACACTCACTATGTTCTAAATGATAAAACCTTGGCCTCAAATTCCCTCCAAATCTTTTGCCCTTCACCTTCAAATGATCACCCTTCTCACTGACCCTTTAACCAAGGGGAACAGCTGCTTTCTATTCACCCTGTCCATATCCTTCATCTAATACTCCTCTGTCTGGTCCCCTCCCCCCAACCTTCTCTGCTCCAGAGAAAACAACCTGAGCTTATACTGCCTCTCTTCCTCGCTGAAATGCTCCATCCCAGGTGACACCCTGGTGAATCTCCTCTGCACCCTCTCCAGTGCAATCACACCCTTCCTATAATGTGGTGATCAGAACTGTTCATAGTACTCCAACAGTGACCTAATCAAGTTTTTGTGCATCTTGAACCATAAGACCATAAGAAATGGGGCCAGATTTAGACCGTTCGATCCATCAAGTCTGCTCTGTCATTCAAACATAGCTGATTTGTTTCTCAACCCCATTTGCCTGCCTTCTCCCATAAAAATTCAAGAACCCCTAAGGGATGGGGTCCTGCGATATGAGTATGGGGAATTAGTTAAGAAGTTAAAAAGCAGGACTTCAAGGTTAGTGATCTCTGGTTACACCCAGTGCCAAGCGCCATTAAGGATAGAAATAGAAGGAGAGGCCAGATGAATGTGTGGCTGAGGAGCTGGGGTAGGGGGCAAGGTTTTCGGTTCTTGGATCGTTGGGATCTCTTCTGGGTTAGAGGAGACCTGTAAAAGAGAGATGGGTCGCACTTGAAGCGGAGAGGGTCCAACATCCTCGCAGGGAGATTTGCTAGCATTACCTGGGAGGTTGCAAGTAGTTTGGCCAGAGGGTGGGACGCTGAATGAGAGACAGGAAGTCAGGGGAAAATATGTTAGCTAGCGAAAGCAAGTTTACGATTCGGATAGCCAGGGGCACAGGAGAGGGAGGGAAAAGACTTATGGCTTAAAAAGACAAAAAAAATAAAAAACAGCAAGGCGTTCGATAAGGTTCCCCACAATAGGCGATTGTGCAAAATGCGAAGGAATGGAATTGTGGGAGATATAACAGTTTGGATCAGAAATTGGCTTGCTGAAAGAAGACAGAGGGTGGTCGTTGATGGGAAATGTTCATCCTGGAGATCAGTTACTAGGGGTGTACCGCAAGGGTCGGTGTTGGGTCCACTGCTGTTTGTCATTTTTATAAATGACCTGGATGAGGGCATAGAAGGATGGGTTAGTAAATTTGCAGACGACACTAAGGTCGGTGGAGTTGTGGATAGTGACGAAGGACGCCGTAGGTTGCAGACAGACATAGATAAGCTGCAGAGCTGGGCTGAGAGTTGGCAAATGGAGTTTAATGCAGACAAGTGTGAGGTGATGCACTTTGGTAGGAATAACCGGAAGGCAAAGTACAGGGCTAATGGTAAGATTCTTGGTAGTGTAGATGAGCAGAGAGATCTCGGTGTACATGTACACAGATTCTTGAAAGTTGCCACCTAGGTTGACAGGGTTGTTAAGAAGGCATACAGTGTTTTAGCTTTTATTAATAGAGGGTTTGGGTTCCGGAACCAAGAAGTTATGGTGAAGCTGCACGAAACTCTGGTGCGGCCGCACTTGGAGTATTGTGTAGAGCTCTGGTCACCGCATTATAAGAAGGATGTGGAAGCTTTGGAAAGGGTGCAGAGGAGATTTACTAGGATGTTGCCTGGTATGGAGGGAAGATCTTAACGAGGAAAGGCTGAGGGACTTAAGGCTGTTTTCATTAGAGAGAAGAAAGTTGAGAGGTGACTTAATTGAAACATATAAAATAATCAGAGGGTTAAATAGGGTGGATAGGGAGAGCCTTTTTCCTAGGATGGTGACGGCGAGCATAAGGGGGCATAGCTTTAAATTGAGGGGTGAAAGATATAGGACAGATGTCAGAGGTAGTTTCTTTACTCAGAGAGTAGTAAGGGAATGGAACGCTTTGCCTGCAATGGTAGTAGATTTGCCAACTTTAGGTACATTTAAGTCGACATTGGACAAGCATATGGACGTACGTGGAATAGTGTAGGTTAGATGGGCTTGAGATTGGTATGACAGGTCAGCACAACATGGAGGGCCGAAGGGCCTGTACTGTGCTGTAATGTTCTATGTTCTATGTTCAATGTAACCTTTGTATCTCTGTCTTAAATACGTTCAGTGATTTGGCCTCTGTAGCTCCCTGTGGAATGAGTTCCACAGATTCACTACAATGTCCCTTTTCTTATAATCTATGCTATGCCTCTAAAGGGAAGTGTCCTGTGTGCCTTTTTAACTGCCCTATTAACCTGGCCTGACCCTTTCAGGGATCTGAGGACAAACATCCCAAGATCTGTCTGTTGCTCTGAGCTTCCTAGTGCCCTGCCGTTCATTGAGCACTCTGATGAAGGGTCTAGGCCCGAAACATCAGCTCTTGTGCTCCTGAGATGCTGCTTGGCCTGCTGTGTTCGTCCAGCTTCACGCTTTATTATATTGAGCACTCCCTTGTCTTGTTTTGTCCTGCCTTCTCAAGCTCACCTGAGCTGCAGTGACTTTCCACTTAAATACACCACCCATCTCTCACTTTCTCTCTCTCTCTCTCGCTCTCTCTCTCTCTCTCTCGGTCTCTCTCTCTGTCTCTCAGAGAGCAGCCCATTCTCCTCTGGGACTATAGCATCTTTCGGTGACTCTAAAACACATTTGGATGCTCTGCAGTTGCAAAAGGCACTGGGTAAGCTCAGGTGCCTCTTCTTAATGAATCCACTGAAAGACAACATCCCTGACTGAACTCCATTCCCTCAGTACTGTGCTGAAATATTATCTAGATCATGTACTCAAACTTCCAGAAGTGGGGCATGAGCCCTTGATTCTAATGGACTCAGGGATGAGCTTTTTGCTCATTCAGTTATGGCTGACAGTTATAGATGAGTCTGTTTATTAGAGTTACCTGCAGTGTCCTCATTTTCCAAATCTAGCTCTGTTCATTAGAAAGTAGAAGTTTAAAAGCACAGGAGAGACACAGGTATTAGTTGGTATTATTGTAGAGTACAACGGCCTATATTATTGCCCGAATGTTATTTACGCAATAGCTCCAAGATAGAAAGATCAGTGGATGTTATGCTGACCTTGTGTTCATATGAAACCTTATGTTGCAATTGACCTTAGCTTGCTATTGATTCAGTAACCTGGTCCGATTGAGTCCCAGCTGGTGAATACAGTTCAGAGATAATGGGAACTGCAGATGCTGGAGATTCCAAGATAATAAAATGTGAGGCTGGATGAACACAGCAGGCCAAGCAGCATCTCAGGAGCACAAAAGCTGACGTTTCGGGCCTAGACCCTTCATCAGAGAGGGGGATGGGGACACCCTACCAACCTCCGGATTCTCACACACCACCCTACCAACCTCCGGATTCTCACACACCACCCTACCAACCTCCGGATACAACGCATCATCCTCCGACACTTCCGCCATTTACAATCCGACCCCACCACCCAAGACATTTTTCCATCCCCACCCCTGTCTGCTTTCCGGAGAGACCACTCTCTCCGTGACTCCCTTGTTCGCTCCACACTGCCCTCCAACCCCACCACACCCGGCACCTTCCCCTGCAACCGCAGGAAATGCTACACTTGTCCCCACACCTCCTCCCTCACCCCCATCCCAGGCCCCAAGATGACTTTCCACATTAAGCAGAGGTTCACCTGCACATCTGCCAATGTGGTATACTGCATCCACTGTACCCGGTGCGGCTTCCTCTACATTGGCGAAACCAAGCGGAGGCTTGGGGACCGCTTTGCAGAACACCTCCGCTCAGTTCGCAACAAACAACTGCACCTCCCAGTCGCAAACCATTTCCACTCCCCCTCCCATTCTCTTGATGACATGTCCATCATGGGCCTCCTGCACTGCCACAATGATGCCACCCGAAGGTTGCAGGAACAGCAACTCATATTCCGCCTGGGAACCCTGCAGCCATATGGTATCAATGCGGACTTCACCAGTTTCAAAATCTCCCCTTCCCCTACTGCATCCCTAAACCAGCCCAGTTCATCCCCTCCCCCCACTGCACCACACAACCAGCCCAGCTCTTCCCCCCCACCCACTGCATCCCAAAACCAGTCCAACCTGTCTCTGCCTCCCTAACCGGTTCTTCCTCTCACCCATCCCTTCCTCCCACCCCAAGCCGCACCCCCAGCTACCTACTAACCTCATCCCACCTCCTTGACCTGTCCGTCTTCCCTGGACTGACCTATCCCCTCCCTACCTCCCCACCTATACTCTCTCCACCTATCTTCTTTACTCTCCATCTTCGGTCCTCCTCCCCCTCTCTCCCTATTTATTCCAGTTGCCTCTCCCCATCCCCCTCTCTGATGAAGGGTCTAGGCCTGAAACGTCAGCTTTTGTGCTCCTGAGATGCTGCTTGGCCTGCTGTGTTCATCCAGCCTCACATTTTATTATCCTGGTTAATACAGTTCACTGGAGGAGGTCAGCTCTGATGCACTGAAAATCTCAACAAAATGCTCATTGGAAAGGTTGAAGTGGGGACTACTGACAGAAATTAATATGAACGTAAACACAGCCCCGAGGAAGAAGCAGAGAGATTGATCTTTCACTCTGTGACTATGATTCGATAAGTGGATTACTCGGGGAGCTCACTGAATTTAGTTAGTTATTTCAATATTGAAGTGCGCATCTGTATGTGTGCATGCGTGTGTGTGCATGCATGTTTTTGTATATTTTTGACTGAATTCTGACATTCCTGGCACCTTCCAGGGTTTTCCAATTTCAGGAATTCCTTTTAAGGCTGTTTTATGTCATGAACGTCATGAATTCTTGACAGAAAACTTAGACATCCATTAGTCTGTTGAAATACCTGAGCTCTCGTGTGATTGACAACATTGGCTTGCTAATCTTTAAAAAAAATATTCCCAGGACGTGGGCATCAGTGGCTGGGCAAGGGTTTAAACGCATTCCTGTTTGTCCGGGGAACAATTAAAAGTAAACTACATTGCTATGGGCATGAATTTACACGTACAGAAGATTTCCTTCCTTAAAGGGGATTTGACAACAATTAACACTGGGTACAATTAGAGACAAAACAGAAAGTGCTGGAAAACCCAGCACTTCTGACAGCATCTGTGGAGAGAGAAACAGACTGTACTTCAAAACTGATCATAGCGAGGAAAAGATGGTGTTTACGGTGAAACAGGATTTTGCGTGCAAAAGAAGTAAGAAGATAGTCAGAGATGGAGCCCTGTCTCTATCTCCGTCCTCAGCCCCAGTCATCTTAAACACTATCTTTTCCCAGCTACTATCAGTTTCAAAGAAGGGTCACTGGACTTGGAATGTTAGCTCTACATTCAATGACATGGAATAGGACTTGGGAAGTGCAGTAAGGAGGAGGCCCATTTGGCTTTTCGATTGTTATTCTAACTGCGATGAAACTCCACAGCACCTTCCAACAACCCTCTCCAAAAACCCAGAGCCTGTGTGACTACCTCTGAGCTTTCCCCTGGACCTGTTGGCCTGGATCATGCTATCACTGCCCACTCCTGGAAAGAAAATCCAGTCTTTTTCACTAACTCCTGCTAACGTATGGAAAAATGTGTTTGCGTCTCGGGGTGTGTATGTGCGTCTGCATGTGGCAGTGTGAGTATGTGTGTGAAACTATGTCTGTTAGCATGAGTGTGTGTATGTTTTTGTCGATCTGGGTATATGTGTGAGTGTGTAAAAGAGACAGTGTGAGTGGCTGGGTCTGTACGTGTAAGATTTTGTGTCAGTGTGTCAGTGTCATTGTGAATGTGTGTGTGTTCATGTGTGTCCGAGTGTGTGTGAATGCGACACAGTCGCTATGTACATGTGTGTTAGAGACAATGTATACGATTATGAGGTTGTGTGTGTGAATGTGAGACAGTATCTGTATGTACTACAATGTGACAGCGTGTGTGTGTGTGTGTGTGTGTGTGTGTGTGTGTGTGTGTGTGTGTGTGTGTGTGTGTGTGTGTATGTATGTGTGTGTGTGTGCGCGCGCACATTACTTTCTGTGACCGTGTGTGTCAGCAGTAGCTCAAGTATTGACAGTAGTAGATGTTGCGGTGCTAGATTGGAGCACACTTCCACAAACAGCAGTGAAAGCTGGATCAGCTGTTACTTTTAAATTTGACAGAAGCAATGGTCTTGTGGTATTATTGCTGGACTGTTAATCCAAGCTCAGATAATAAAGTGTGGAGCTGGATGAACACAGCAGGCCAAGCAGCATCTCAGGAGCACAAAAGCTGACGTTTCGGGCCTTGACCCTTCATCATGATGTCCATTTCAAGCCCACCAACTCCCACAGCTACCTAGAATACACCTCCTCCCACCCACCCTCCTGCAAAAATTCCATCCCCTATTCCCAATTCCTCTGCCTCCGCCGCATCTGCTCCCAGGATGAGGCATTCCACTCCCGCACATCTCAGATGTCCAAGTTCTTCAAGGACCGCAACTTTCCCCCCGCAGTGGTCGAGAACGCCCTAGACCGCACCTCCCGCATTTCCCGCAACGCATCCCTCACACCCCGACCCCACAATAACTGCCAAAAGAGAATCCCCCTCATCCTCACACACCACCCCACCAACCTCCGGATACAACGCATCATCCTCCGACACTTCCGCCATCTACAATCCGACCCCACCACCAAGACATTTTTCGATCCCCACCCTTGTCTGCCTTCCGGAGAGACCACTCTCTCCGTGACTCCCTTGTCCGCTCCACACTCCCCTCCAACCCCACCACACCCAGCACCTTCCCCTGCAACCACAGGAAGTGCGACACTTGCCCCCACACCTCCTCCCTCAGCACCATCCCAGGCCCCAAGATGACTTTCCATATCAAGCAGATGTTCACCTGCACATCTGCCAATGTGGTATACTGTATCCATTGTACCCGGTGTGGCTTCCTCTACATTGGGGAAACCAAGCAGAGGCTTGGGGACCGCTTTGCAGAACACCTCCGCTCGGTTCGAACACACAACTGCACCTCCCAGTCGCGAACCATTTTAACTCCCCCTCCCATTCTTTAGACGACATGTCCATCATGGGCCTCCTGCAGTGCCACAATGATGCCACCCAAAGGTTGCAGGAACAGCAACTCATATTCCGCTTGGGAACCCTGCAGCCTAATGGTATCAATTTGGACTTCACCAGCTTCAAAATCTCCCCTTCCCCCGCCGCATCCCAAAACCAGCCCAGTTCGTCCCCTCCCCCCACCGCATCACACAGCCAGCCCAGCCTGTCTCTGCCTCCCTAACCTGTTCTTCCTCTCACCCATCCCTTCCTCTCACCTCAAGCCGCACCTCCATTTCCTACCTACTAACCTCATCCTACCTCCTTGACCTGTCCGTCTTCCCTGGACTGACCTATCCCCTCCCGACCTCCCCACCTATACTCTCCTCTCCACCTATCTTCTTTTCTCTCCATCTTCGGTCTGAAACGTCAACCTTTGTGCTCCTGAGATGCCGCTTGGCCTGCTGTGTTCATCCAGCTTCACACTTTATTATCCTGGATTCTCCAGCATCTGCAGTTCCTATTATCTCTGATAAAAGCTCAGATAACATTCTGGGGACCCCGGTTCAAATCCTGCCAATGCAGATGGTAGAACTTGAGATCAATAAATATCTGGAATTAAGAATCTAATGATGACCAAGAATCCATTGTCAATTGTTGGAATACCCCATCTGGTTCACTAATGTCCTTTCGGGAAGGAAACTGCCATCTTTACCTGGTCTGGCCTACATGTGACTCCAGACCCACAGTAATGTGGGTAACTCTTAACTCTTAACAACTAGGGTTGGGCAATGGACACTGCCTGGCCAGTGACACCCTCATCCCATGAATGAATGATGATAAAAGATAAATATGTGATCAGCAAAGTTATTAAGGGATATGTGCCAAAGGCAGGTATATGCAGGTAGAGACAGAGAAAATATGAAACAACACAGTACAGGCCCTTCGGCCCACGATGTTGTGCCAAACTTTTACACTAAACCTAAGGTCTGTCTAACCTCCATCCCTACTTTATACTATCATCTATATGCCTATTTAATAGCTGCTTAAATGCCCCTAATGAGGCTGACTCCACTACCCTCTGCAGCAATGCATTCCACGCCTCTCCCACTCTCTGTGGAAAGAACCTACCTCTGATGTCTACCCACTATCTACCTCCACTCACTTTAAAATTATGCCCCCTCGTAAAAGCTACCTTCACCCTAGGAAAAAGTCTGTGGCTATCCACTCTATCTATACCTTTGATCACTTTGTACACCTCTGTCAAGTCACCTCTCATCCTTCATCATTCTAAAGAGAAAAGCCCTAGCTCTCTCAACCTTTCCTCGTAAGACCTTCCCTCCATTCCAGGCAACATCCTGGTAAATCTCCTTTGCACTTTTTCTAATGCTTCCACATCTTTCCTGTAATGAGGTGGCCAGAACTGGACACAATACTCCAGATGTAGCCAAACCAGGCTTTTGTACAGCTGGAGAATTCCAAGATAATAAAATGTGAGGCTGGATGATAAAATGTGAGGCTGGATGTACACAGCAGGCCAAGCAGCATCTCAGGAGCACAAAAGCTGACGTTTCGGGCCTAGACCCTTGTACAGCTGGAGGATAACTTCACAGCTCTTGAACTCACTCCCTCTATTAATGAAAGCTAACACACCATACACCTTCTTATCAACTCTATCCTCCTGGATGGCAGCTTTCAGGGAACTGCGGACAAGAACCCCAAGATCCTTCTGCAGCTCCACACTGCCAAGAATATTTCCCTTAGCCCTGTATCCTGCTTTCAAGTTTGTCCTTCCAAAATGAATCACCTCATACTTTTCAGTGTTCAACTCTATTTGCCACTTCTCAGCCCAGCTCTGCATCCTATCAATGTCTCTTTGTAACCTAGAACAGCCCTCTGCACTATCCACAATGTGACCCACCTTTGTACCATCCGCGAACTTACTAATCCACCCTTCTACTCCTTCATCCAAATCATTTACAAAACTCACAAATAGAAGAGGACCCAGAACAGGTCCTTGTGGTACACGACTCGTCACTGAGCACCAAGTTGAATATTTTCCATCCACTACCACCCTTTGTCTTCTAAGGGTCAGCCAGTTCTGAATCCAATCTGCCATATTTTCCCCTATCCCATGCCTCCTTACCTTCTGCATGAGCCTACCATGGGGAACCATATCAAATGCCTTACTTAAATCCATGTATACCACATCCACTGCTCTACCTTCATCTACGTGTTTGGTCACCTCTTCAAAGAATTCAATAAGGTTTGTGAGATATGATCTATCCCTCACAAATCCATGCTGACTATCACGAATCAAACTGTGCCTTTCCGAGTGATCAGAAATCCTATCTCTCAGAGCCCTTTCCAATAATTTTCCCACCACTGACAGAAGACTAACTGACCTATCATATCCGGGGTTGCCCTATTTCCTTTTTTGAACAAGTGAGTGACATTTGCCTCTCTCCAATCTTCCAGCACTATACCTGTGGACAGTGAGGACAAAAAGATCACCACCAAAGGCCCTACAATCTCTTCCCTCGCTTCCCATAGAATCCTTGGATAAATCCCATCAGGCCCGGGGGGGCTTATCTATCTTCAAGTTCCTAAAGGTTCCTAGCACATCTTCCTTACTAACATCAACTTCCTCTAGCCTACCTGCCTGTTTCACACTGTCCTCCTCTAAAACTAGGTCCCTCTCAGTTGTTGATACCGAAGAAAAGTATTCATTAAGGATCTCTCCTATATCTTTAGGCTCCGTGCACAAATTCCCTTCACAATCCTTGATCAGCCCTACCCTTCCTCTGGCCATTCTCTTATTCCTCACATATGTGGAAAAACCCTTGGAGTTTTCCTTGATCCTATCTGCCAAGGTTTTCTCATGCCCCCTTATAGCTCTCCTAAGCCCTTTCTTCAGCTCCTTCCTGGATAACTTGTATCCCTTGAGAGCCTTTTCTGTTCCTTGTTTCCTAAACGTTACATAAACATCCTACTTCCTCTTAAGATTTCTAAATTCCTGGAAGCGCAGGGTCAGATTAGAGCAAGTCAGCATGGATTTAGTTAAGGGGAGGCCGTGCCTGATAAACCTGTTAGAATTCTTTGAAGAGGTAACAAGTATTTTAGACCAGGGAAACCCAGTAGATGTTATCTATCTAGACTTCCAAAAGGCCTTTGATAAGATGCCTCACAGGAGGCTGCTGAGGAAGGTGAGGGCCCGTGGTCTTTGAGGTGAGCTACTGGCTTGGATTGAGGATTGGCTGTCTGACAGAAGGCAGAGAGTTGGGATAAAAGGCTCTTTTTTGGAATGGTAACCAGTGACAAGTGGTGCCCTGCAGGGCTCAGTATTGGGGTCGCAGCTGTTCACATTATATATTACTGATCTGGATGAAGGGACTGGGGGCATTCTGGTGAAGTTTGCCGATGATACGAAGATAGGTGGACAAGCAGATAATACTGAGGAGGTGGGGAGGCTGCAGAAAGATTTAGACAGTTTAGGAGAGTGGTCCAGGAAATGGCTGATGAAATTCAATGTGAGCAAATGTGAGGTCTTGCACTTTGGAAAAAAAAATACAGGCATGGACTATTTTCTAAATGGTGAGAAAATTCGTAAAGCAGAAGTGCAAAGGGATCTGAGAGTGTTGGTCCAGGATTCTCTAAAGGTTAACTTGCAGGTTGAGTCCGTTTTTAAGAAAGCAAATGTAATGTTGTCATTTATCTCAAGAGGGTTGGAACATAAAAGCAGTGATATGCTTCTGAGGCTTTATAAAGCTCTAGTTAGGCACCATTTAGAATACTGTGTCCAGTTTTGGGCCCCACACCTCAGGAAGGACATACTAGCCCTGGAGCGTATCCAGCGGAGATTCACACGGATGATCCCTGGAATGGTAGGTTTAACGTACGATGAACGGCTGAGGATCCTGGGATTGTATTCATTAGAGTTTAGAAGGTTGAGGGGAGATCTAATAGAAACTTACAAGATAATGCATGGCTTAGAAAGGGTGTATGCTGGGAAATTGTTTCCTTTAGGCAGGGAGACTAGGACCCGTGGCACAGCCTTAGAATTAGAGGGGGTCAATTTAAAATGGAAATGAGGAGACATTTCTTCAGCCACAGAGTGGTGGGCCTGTGGAATTCATTGTCATGGAGTGCAGTGGAGGCCAGAACATTAAATGTCTTCAAGGCAGAGATTGATAAATTCTTGATCTCAGAAGGAGTCAAGGGCTACGGGGAGAGTGCAGGGAAGCAGAGTTGAAATGCCCATCAGCCATGATTAAGTGGCGGAGTGGACTCGGTGGACCAAATGGCCTTACTTCCACTCCTGTGTCTTATGTTCTCATGATCTTATCGTCTTAACCAGTTGTTTGAACTCTCTTAAGAACCAAGGCTGTCTCACTCGACTGCATCTTCCCTGCCTGCTTTGGACAAACATATCGAGCACAAGCAGTATACATTCCTTAAACAATCTCCACATTTCAATAGTGCTCTTCCCTGACAGCATCTGTTCCCATTTTATGTTGTCCAGTTCTTGCCTAACAGAATTGTAATATGCTTCCCCGATTATAAACCTTACTCTGCTGTATGTACCTATCCTTATCCATGACTATTGTATAAGTAACAGGGTTATGATTGTTAGGCTAAGATCAGCCATGCTCTTACTGAATGGCAGGAAAGCTCGAGAGGCTGAATGGCCTGATCCTGTTCCTACATTTCTAGGTTCTAATGCAAAAGCTATATTGCGGTGAGTAGTGATTAATTAATCAGGATGTACCAACCTTATGAGACTCTAAACATTAACTATAGGTGTACCTAAGGCCCAAGAGTGAGGTGCCAAGTTTCTCGCTACAGAGTGTGTGAGAAAGCATATGCTGATATCGATGCTGGCACCAGGTCCTGGAAAGATGTTAGCATGTCCCCAGGTAGTTGGATTCAGCTGCTGTTGGCCTGGTTACCCTGCTGATCAGGATGCTTCTAATATTGCAGTCAAGTGAGATGAATATGTATTTGTAAACTAATGCATTCCTTCAATGTGCTGATACATGGATAGCTTGAAATTAGGCAGCTGTTTTGTATGTAAGTGTTGAATATTCATGGGACTGGTCCATTTCTGATACTGGATCCTGTTTCCTACTCTAAAGAGACTTCACCATCTGCTTCCTGTCTGCTTTGGTTCTGTAATTTCAAATTAAAATGTCAGATTGGGGTGCATTTTGAGGGCAAAGGTTGCAGGGCACTTTTCATGCAAAACATTGCGTGGCAGTGGGAGCTTGCCCTTGTTTTAAAGTTAGGCCAAGCACAACATTACAGGGATTGATTTCATCGTTTCCTCCTGGCTGCTCCAAAAGCTGGTGATTTCTAACAAATCTGGTGCCTTGCAGCTTCTGCGTCTAGCTAGAAGGACAAGGGCAGCAGATAGGTAGGAACGCCACCATCTTCAAGTTCCCCTCCAAGCCACTCACAATCCTGTCATTGGGTCAAAATCCTGGAATTCCTTCCCGAAGGGCTTGGGGGGCTACACGCAGCAAATGGACTGCAGTGGTTCAAGAAGGCAACTCACCACCATCTTCTCAAGGGGCAACTAGGGACAGATAATAAACATTGGCCCAACAAGTGACACCCACATCTCGACCCTGAATAATAAAAGAAAGTAAGAGAAAGGTAAATAAATACATAAGGGAGAAAGGAAGAGAAAAGTGGAATGTTGATAGGACGCGATGAAATAGGAATGAGAGGAGACTTGCATGGGTCAGCAACAACAGCACAGAATGGATGGGCTGAATGGACTGGCTTTGTGCTGTAAATATTAAGTGCACAGTTTAGTGTGTATCTGATGTGGCTCATTAGCTGAACGGCCTTGTTGCGTGTTTATAACGTCTATAATGTGTTTCGCATTTTCCATACCAGTAACTGAGCTGGGATGAGAGAATCATTCTGCTGGGAGGGAGGAATAGCTGTCATCAGAATATAAGCCAGCTGCTCTCCACAAATAGCACTGAAAGGTGGATGAGGTATTCTGTAACTTTCCCACAAGTTCAATGCACTCTTTGAACAAGTGGAAATTTGTCCAGGATCTTCCGGTTTTGTTTACTGAAGGAGTATAAAGAGGAGCAATTAAATGCCTCAAAATAGTTCTGCCTTCGTTTCAGATCTCTGCCACAGCCCTTGACATGACTGAGATGTTTCAGCCTGAAGCCATCTCCATATGGTCAGGGAGCTGAGCTGCAAGACTAGATGCCCTCAGGCAGGTTTACTGGTAGGTCATTGTGACGAGGAGTGGGTGGAGGCTTGTTTGTGGCATACAGGCTGATGTGGGCCACTTACTGAGTTGGGTGTCCTACATAATTTGAAAATGATCCAAGTCACTTGATACAAAGTCATAACTTGTTGTGATTCATCTAATTCTGAAAAGAGAATTGCAGCTCCCTGTCTTTACACAGTGCAACCGCAGTCACTTTCCCTTTGAGTTTCAGATACTTTTTGAGAGTAGTCAGGGATGTTATAGAGAAAAACCGGAAAGAACTGCGGATGCTGTAAGTCAGGAACAAAAACAGAAGTTGCTGGAAAAGCTCAGCAGATCTGTCAGCACCTGTGAAAATCTGAGGAAGGGTCACTGGACCTGAAATGTTAACTCTGATATTTTCTTCACAGATGCTGCCAGACCTGCTGAGCTTTTCTAGCTTATTATTGAGAAAGTATAAAGGGGAAGAAGGTAAGGCAGTCATTGAATGGGCTGCCTGTGTGAAGACTTTATTGCAATGTCCTTTGCAGAGCTTTTGGCTGATGGATCATTGACAGAACAGTCAGCGAACCACAATTCTTCATGTTTACTACATACAGTGGGTTAGCACTGCAGCTGAAATCAATGGAATTTCATAGAACATAGAACTGTACAGCACAGGAATGGGCCCTTCAGCCCACCGTGTTGAGTCAGATGTGATGCTAAATTACACTAATCCCTTCTGTCTTCCTTGGTTCATATTCCTCAATTCCTTCCATATTCATCTGCTTCTCTAAAAGCCCCCAAACGCCCCTGTTGCATCTGCTGGGGAATGTTATTCAGGGGAAGCTCAAATGTCAGGGAACAGGATTTGAGGTACAGGCGAAATCAGTTTAGACATTACAACAGGCTATTTGGCCTCCTTCTTGTCAGTTCTCAGAACCCGAGAGAAGCCACTTCAGGCTATTGTACAACAAGAGGGCGCTGATTGTAACGTGCAATTTGATTTATCTCAGGGAAGTGGACGTCCTTGGCTGGACCAATGTTTGTTGTCCATCCCTAGCTACCCATGGGACGGTGATGGTGAGCCACCTTCTCGTATTGCTGCAGTCCATGTATCGCCGCAGTCCACACAATGCTGCAGTCCATGTATCGTTGCAGTCCATATATCGCTGCAGTTCGTATATCACTACAGTCCATGTGTCGCTGCAGTCCATGTATCACTGCAGTCCATGTGTCGCTGCAGTCCACGTGTCGCTGCAGTCCATGTATTGCTGTAGTCCATGTATCACTGCAGTCCATGTGTCGCTGCAGTCCATGTGTCGCTGCAGTCCATGTGTCGCTGCAGCCCATGTATCGCTGTAGTCCATGTATCGCTGTAGTCCATGTATCGCTGCAGTCCATGTATCGCTACAGTCCGTGTATCGCTGTAGTCCATGTATCATTGCAGTCCATGAATCGCTGCAGTCCATGTATCGCTGCAGTCCATGTGTCGCGACAGTCCATGTATCGCTGTAGTCCATGCATCACTGCAGTCCATGTGTCGCTGGAGTCCACACATCGCTGCAGTCCATGTATCGCTGCAGTCCATGTGTCGCTGCAGTCCATGTATCACTGTAGTCCATGCATTACTGCAGTCCATGTATCGCTGTAGTCCATGTAGTGAATGTGTTGCTGTCCTTGTTGTAGGTGGTAGAGTTTGGAAGGTGCTATCAAAGGAACCTTGGCGAATGGCTGCGGTACATCTTGTACATGGAACACACTGCCGCTGGTGTGAGTTGATGGAGGCGAGAGGAAATATTTCGGTGAAGAGCCCAGACATTAAAGTTGTAGAATTACTGAGGTTTATACATAACGCCCATGTTGCATGGTCCAGACTATAGAAGCATTCTCAGCTCTTGGGTCAGAAGGTTGGAAACTCAAGCCTATTCCAGAAGCTTGTATATAAATCCCAGGCTGAGTTCCCACCTGCCTTTCCAATGTTAAACATGAAACAGGAACCTTGGATATCTGGTGTCCTGGATAATATTTACCTGATGATTAACACCATGAAGGAAAGATCTCAATTATCTGCTTATTATCATATTGTAGTGTGTGAGAGCTTACTGTGTGTAAATTGATGTCTTGTTGCCGACATTATAGCCACCACAGCCATTTAAAAGTATTTCACTCACAGTGAATCCCTTTGGGATATTCTGAGGACTGGAAGATTTTATAAAAGTACATGCTTTTTCTTTATTCCACTGTGACACCAATGTCAAAGTCAAATTCTTCCCAGCAGATTTAAAGAAAATAATCAGCCTGTATTACAACAAGCGAACAGGTCAGTCATTCAGTGGTGAGATGGTGTTTATGTTTCCCTTGAGATGAAATTGTACGTCCTGAGCTGACTAAACAGTCCACTGATATCAGACAACTAGTGGATTTGCAGCATTCTGCAGGAGGGTTTGAGATGTTGGCTGCACATTTTCCATGTCCCTGATGCCTGCAGAGGAGCAGGGAACACAGACCATGAGCTTGGTGCTTGGTTTGATGGCTTTGTCAAGAAACACTTTCTCGCTCAGATATTCAGCTCCTGCGGTATGAAAATCGATCCTTGTTCTCCTGTGCCACACTGTCAATTGTGATAGTCTGATGCAGTATTACACAGTCAGAGAAGGGTTATCAATAAGCCGAGCATGTTTAGACTAAGACCATAATATATAAGTGCAGAGATAGGCCATTCAGCCCAGCAAGTCTGCTTCACCATTCAATAAGACCCATTCTCTGATAAGCATCTGTGAATGTGCCAGTGGTGGCTTTGATCTCAGCCCCAGAGTTTGTGCACTGTCTCTGTGTACAGTAGCATGATGATGGCGTTTGGGGGTGGTTCAGATCTGGACTGGAGGCTAAACAGGTTGAACAGTTTGCTGCTCATCCTGTATAGAAAGACCCCTTCAACAGGGAGCACCTTGGAGAAGGGTTGGAGTATTGTGGTGAGGAAATTGGAGGAGAGTTAGTGCAATGTCAAGGCCTAGCTTGACCCCAGTTTGTTCTCACGTTGGCACTGTGGTGAATCTGCTGCAGAGAATCATAGTTTGCCTACTGTTATGGTGATGAACTTTTGCAGGGAGCTGGATCTGAAGAGGATGCTCCATTGGTCTTTCTGTTTGATGGAATTAGAAGCCTTTGTGAGGCTGAAGAAGGCACTGGATAAAGGTTGCTACTGCTCTCTGCGTTTTCTTGTCTGGTTGTGAAGATCATGTTTACTGGGCCTCCTAATGGATGGGATTTACATTGTGACTCTGATAGGTCTCCCTCAGTACAGGGAGGAGTCTTTTTATAGTGACCTTGCCTGTAGTGAACAGCAGGGAGACCCTCTGTCATTACCACTGTTAGCCTTCCCTCTTTTCTTGAGGTTGCTCACAATTAAAATGTCTCAGAGACCCACTGCCACATTCTCCTCCATCCTGATGAGTGTGATGTGACTGCGTACTCATTTGAAGAGTGCCCCCCTGCTGTATTTCAGTGTGAATTCCACCTGCACCGCAGCCTCATCGGCTGTTTGCTGATCCATGGCCTTTACAACCTCCTGTGAAACTGGGGTTGTGCTGTGTTTGATCGGATGGTGGTTAGAAACCATCATGTTATGGACTCAGAGATAATGGGAACTGCAGATGCTGGAGAATCCGAGATAACAAAGTGTGGAGCTGGATGAACACAGCAGGCCAAGCAGCATCTCAGGAGCACAAAAGCTGACATTTCGGGCCTAGACCCTTCATCAGAAAAGGCCAGGGGAGAAGGTTCTAAAATATTAGACTCATGAGCTTCAAAAGTGAGTAACCAAGATTTAGTTTTACATTAGGTACGGTCACTGGGGCTGAGGATATGCCTGTTGGCTTGAATTGATGGATATTTTTTCCAGAGTCAGAACTCAGAAGACACAAGGTTATAATCCAACAGGGTTATCTGAAAGATAAGCTGGTGTCGTGTAACTCCTGCCTTTATCCACCCCAGCCTAACATCTCCACATCACGGTTTTTGTCCAGCACAGATGTAATGGGCCACAGGGCCTTTCTTTGTGCAAGTGATCTCTATGATTCTATCTTTATGACTCTAAAGTCTATTCTTTATTGAGCCCCAAACAGACCACCCGATACCTTCTCGAGCCAACATTCACTGCTCTGTTTACAAACTGCATGGTGCAGGTGCAGCTAATTTTAGCAATCCATCTGTTACTAAGCTCTCTCCTTAAACTGTTGCCCATGTTGTCTCCCAAAACATGTCTATTAATACAAAGTTCCAACAAAAACTTATTTCAACTGCGATGAATTTTAATTAAGCAGCGAATTGTGTTAACACTGTGTGAATAGTTGTACAATTGGATTCTATTATTGAACCATAGCAAAGCAATCAAGGCAAAGTCATTATAACTCGTTACAGCTCTATGTCTAACTGTATTTAATTACACTTAAGCATAACAAATTTGTCATCAATGCTTTGGAGCACCGATTAATATTTTACCACTGATTTGAAGCAACATTTTATCTGAATAACAAAAACTTTGTGTAATTGCTGATGTAATTAATTTTCCGTTGGATGACAGAGTGTGAGTTTAATGCTCACCGATTGGATGACAGTTTTTAATCAACTCATTTTCAGGAAGTGGGTATCATTGGCAAAACCAGCTTTTATTATTGCCCCTAAATGCCCAGACAGCCAACTAAAACGCTATGGGCCTGGAGTCATGCGCGGGCTACACCAAACAATGACAGGCAGATTTCCTTCCTTGAATCAACAGGTGAATTTTTATGACAATGGACAGTTAGATACATGGTCACATTAAGCCAGCTTTGTGCAGATGTACAAGGTCTGCCCCGTTCTTTGAGCTTCACCTTCTGTTATTGACCATCCTTTCAGCTAAATTGCTGGGAACAAGGAAACTAACGCTCTGGTCTTTAGTCAGTTGTATTAATAGTCCTTTCTCAGCTGCTAAAGGTCACATTGGAAATCCCAGGCTCACTGCTTACTCTACTTTGAGGTGAGCTTTCCAGTACATTAATGTTTTACAGGTCTTTCCACCCAGGGTTACTTTTCCCAACTTATGTAATGAAAAAAAGCCAAGAAGAGGTGCTCTCGTGCATTTGGGAAGTATTAGAGTAGGTTTTAACCTTAACCTTAGCGGCTGTCACTTTCTTGTAAAACATCTTGTGTTGAAGCTCCACTTCAGAAACTTAAGTATGTAACTCAGGCCACATAATCCATTATAACCCACCTCCCACTGCAGTACTGAGGGAGTGCCACTTTGTCTGAGGTGTTGTATTTTTGGATGAGTTGTTAAACAGGGCCTAACCCCCTTGGGAAAACATTAAAGACACCGTTGTTCTGTTTGAAGAAGAGGCAGTAGTTCTAGCCAGTGTGTTGGCCAATATTCATCCACTAACCAACATCTGTAAAACAGACCATGTTGGCACTACCACAGTGCTCAAAGAGATCTCCACCGCCTTCTCAGGGTCCACAAGGAATGGCCATTAAATGTTGACCCAATCAGTGACACTCATACCCCATTAAGTTTTTTTCTAAAATTGTTATTTGTGGGATCTTGCTGAGTGCAGGGAAACTAGCTGCACCATTACAATGGTGACTGTACATTGCAGTTGGTTTAGAGATGTGAGTGGCATTGAGTTAGCAGAGTAGATGGAATCCAGTGATCGGACAGATGCCGCTTATGAGTTAATGATCCATGTCAGGAGACTATAAACTGAGGCAGGGAGAATGTCAATCCACCCAGTTCACTGTGAAATCCATCCGGGATTTCAGGAGACAATCCTTTGCTAACACACTGGTGCCAATGTGGAACTCAGACTATAGGGAATGGCTGGGGAAACACAAGGGATGGAGAATAGAAGGGCCTGTTGATGGGTGATATATAGCAAAGAAACCGATCCTTCAGTCCCCAACTTGTCCACAGCAATCAGATATTCTAAACTGATCCAGTCCCATTTGTTAGCATTTGTCCCATATCCCTCTAACCGCTTCCTATTCATGTACCCATCCTGATGTCTTTTAAATGTTGTAATTGTACCAGCCTCCATCATCTCCTCTTGGAGCTCATGCCATACACGCATTAAAACATTGCCCATCAGGTCCCTTTGAAATCTTTCCCCTCTCCCCTTAAAGCTATGCCCCTCTAGTTTTGGACTCCCCTACCATGGGTAAAAAAGACCTTGACTATTCACCCTATCCATGAACCTCATGATTTTATAAACCTCTATAAGGCCACCCCTCAGCCTCCAACACTCCAGGGAAAATAGCCCCAGCCTTATTCAGCCTCTCCCGACAGCTCAAGCCCTCCAACCTGGCAACATCTTTGTAAATCCTTTCTGAACCCTTTCAGGTTTCACAACATCCTTCCTTTAGCAGGGAGACCAGAATTGCACACGTATCCTGAAAGTGATGAAGTCAATGCAGGAGTGTCAACGTGGGCATGGAACTGAATGGCCGGGTTCTGAGCTCAACCCTCTCAGTGTAATCTGTTTCAGTGATGTTCTTACAGCCAGCGAAGATAGTATCTTTGTGGACAAAGTAGGGTGGTTTGAGGCTGTGGACTGACGTATAAAGAATGCTGTGATAATGGGAACTGCAGATGCTGGAGAATCCAAGATAACAAAGTGTGAAGTTGGATGAACACAGCAGGCCAAGCAGCATCTCAGGAGCACAAAAGCTGATGTTTCGGGCCTAGACCCTTCGAAACGTCAGCTTTTGTGCTCCAGAAATGCTGCTTGGCCTGCTGTGTTCATCCAGCTCCACACTTTGTTATCTTGTATAAGGAATGCTGCCTGTTTTATCCTCAGAAAGACAGCACTGTCAGGGATTGTTGCTAAGACTGAGCCACAGGTTGCCAATTACATACACCAAAACGAAGCCAGGCATGGGAAAAGAAGCAGTAACTAATTTAAGTTGCTAAGGCGCTCAGAGAGAAGATGATGAACCCTGGTGGAGAAGGAAAGCAGAGAAGAAATTCTCTGAAATTCTGGGTCTGGCGTAGTTGACTTTGAAAATCCCCCAGGGCAACTGGTATCTTCCCAAGAACGGATTGAACCACAGTGGGGGTTATGGTGGGGAGTGGGTGTTGGGGAGGAGGATGTTTCTGCAATGGAAGTAAATAAATCACCTTTAGGAGCCAAGGCAGTCAGCCATCTAGGCCTGAATCATTAGAAATCCCTCCTTAACCCCCTCCATTCTTTCCACACCCCTTAGAAATAGGAGTAGGCCATTCAGCACTTTGAGCCTGTTTCACCATTCAGTGAGGTCATGGCTGATCTGTGCCCTAACTCTACATACCTGCCTTTGACCCATATCCTTTAAGAGTTGCTTAACAAACAAAAAACTGACATAGCTTTATAATTAGCAACTAATCAATCATGAACTGCTGTTTGCGTAAGTGGTTTTGAACATTTACCACCCTTTGTGTTTGAAAGTGCTTCCTAACATCTCTCCTGAACGGCCTGGCCCTAATTCTCAGACTATGCCCCTGAGTCCTAGAATCCCTAACCAGTGAAAGTAGTTTCCTTTATCTACCCTGTCTATTCCTGTCAGTATCTTGAATACTTCGTTTAGATCATCCCTTACCCTTCTAAATTCCAGAGAAAACAAGCCTAATGTGTATAATCTCTCCACATAACCCCTGAAGTTCTGGTACCACTTTTCTAAACCTACACTGTACTCCCTGTGAGGCCGATCGATCCTTCCCAAGGTGTGAACCCCAGATCTGCTCACAGTGCTCCAAGTGGGGTCTGATGAGAGTTTTGTAGAACTGCAGCATAACATTTGCATCCTTACACTCCAGTCCAGTAGGTAGAAAGACCAGCATCCTATTATCTTTCTAGATTATGTTCTGCCAAGAAACTCCTGAAAACATACATTCGGTCAACTATCCCAATATCCCCCACTTTTTGTCCAGTGCCACTTTTTATTGGTTAATGTAGCCATGAAGCATATTTGGGCCAGTTGCTGCATTATGGGCACTCCCTAAGTAAAGTTGCTGTTGTAAGTATTTGTTCATTGTTAGTTATTATTAAAATTGAGGTGGTTCCTGGTGTTCTTGGTGCCTGTTGAAGCTCTTTGTGGAAAAAAAAGCAACAATTTCTACCTGTATAGCACCTTGAAATGAAATGTCCCAAAGCACTTCACAAGGATATCACAAGGGTATGACAATGAGTCTTGTAAGGAGGTTGTCAGGCAAATTATCAAAATTTGGACAAGGAGATGGGTTTTGGGAGAAGGAAGGAAGCAATACAGAGAAATCGAGCAGTTGAATCCACCGCCGATGGTGGAACAATTACATTCGGAAATGGACGACGCTCCAGAATGAGAGAAATGCAGAGATCTTGAGCCTGTGTGACTGGAGGAAATTACACAAATTGGGAGGGTTGAGTCTATGAAGGGTTTGAAAACAAAGATGAAAATTTGAAATCAAGATGCTACTTGTCGAGGAGCCAAAGTCAGTGAGTGATGAGAGGGGTGATAGGACCTAAATAATGAACACAGAGCCATAGAGTCATTGAGCTGTACAGTATGGACAGTATGGTCCAACTCGTCCATGCCAATCAGATATTCTAAATTAATCTACTCCCATTTGCCAGCATGTGGCCCATATCCCTGTAAACCCTTCCTATTCATATACCCATCCAGATGCCTTTTAAATGTTGTAATTGTACCAGCTTCCACCACTTCCTCTGGCAGCTCATTCCTTACACACATCACCGACTGGGTGAAAACATTATCCTTTAAGTCCTTTTAAATCTTTCCCATCTCACCTTAAACCTCTTCCCTCTGGTTTCGTATTCCATTACCCCAGGGAAAAAACCTTGGCTATTCACCCTGTCCATGACCCTCACGATTTTATAAACCTCTATAAGGTCACCCCTCAGCCTTCAATAGTCCAGGGAAAATAGCCCCAGCCTATTCAGCCTCTCCCTGTAGTTCAAACTCTCCTACCGTGGCAACATCCCTGTAAATCTTTTCTGAACCCTTTCAAGTTGCACAATAGCTTTTCCAATAGCAGGGAGACCAGAATTACATGCAGTATTCTAAAAATGGCCTAACTAATTTCCTGTACAGTGGCAACATGACCCTCCAACTCCTATTCTCATTGCACTGACCAATAAAGGCAAGCATACCAAATGCTTTCTTCACTACCCTGTCTACCTGTGACTCTACTTCCAAGGAACTATGAACCTGCACTCAAGATCTTCCAAAATGCAGCACTTCACATTTATCTAAATTAAACTCCATCTGTCAATTCTTGGCCATTTGGCCCATCAAATCAAGGTCCCGTTGTACTCTGAGGTAACCCTCGCTGTCCACTGCGCCTCCAATTTTAGTGTCATCTGCAAAGTTACTAACCACACCTCCTTTCACATCCAAATCATTGATGTGAATGGTAAAAAGCAATAGAACCACCATTGATTCTTGTGGCACACCACTGGTTACAGGCCTCCAGTCTGAAAAGTAATCCTCCATGTTAGATGATTATTAATACTGCTAAAGCGTTTATTATTACTTGTGATATGACTGTTGCTGCCTAGGCCAGTATTTATTGCATGTACATAATTACCCAGAGGGCAGTTAAGATTCACACATAGGGCAGACCAGGTAAAGATGACATATTTCCAACCCTAGATAATAAAATGTGAGGCTGGATGAACACAGCAGGCCCAGCAGCATCTCAGGAGCACAAATGCTGACGTTTTGGGCCTAGACCCTTCATCAGAGAGGGGGATGGGGTGAGGGTTCTGGAATAAATAGGGAGAGAGGGGGAGGCGGACCGAAGATGGAGAAAAAAGAAGATAGGTGAAGAGGAGCGTATAGGTGGGGAGGTAGGGAGGGGATCGGTCAGTCCAGGGAAGACGGACAGGTCAAGGAGGTGGGATGAGGTTAGTAGGTAGGAGATGGAGGTGTGGCTTGGGGTGGGAGGAAGGGATGGGTGAGAGGAAGAACAGGTTAGGGAGGCAGAGACAGGTTGGACTGGTTTTGGGATGCAGTGGGTGGAGGGGAAGAGCTGGGCTGGTTGTGTGGTGCAGTGGGAGGAGGGGAAGAACTGGGCTGGTTTTGGGATACGGTGGGGGAAGGTGAAATTTTGAAGCTGGTGAAGTCCACATTGATACCATCGGGCTGCAGGGTTCCCAAGCGGAATATGAGTTGCTGTTCCTGCAACCTTCGGGTGGCATCATTGTGGCACTGCAGGAGGCCCATGATGGACATGTCATCTAAAGAATGGGAGGGGGAGTGGAAATGGTTCGCGACTGGGAGGTGCAGTTGTTTATTGTGAACCGAGCGGCGGTGTTCTGCAAAGCGGTCCCCAAGGCTCCGCTTGGTTTTCCCAATGTAGAGGAAGCCACACCGGGTACAATGGATGCAGTATACCACATTGGCAGAAGTGCAGGTGAACCTCTGATTAATATGGAAAGTCATCTTGGGGCCTGGGTGCAGTATACCCTGCAGCCCAATGGTATCAATGTGGACTTCACCAGCTTCAAAATCTCCCCTTCCCCCACCGCATCCCAAAACCAGCCCAGTTCGTCCCCTCCCCCCACTTCACCACACAACCAGCCCAGCTCTTCCCCTCCACCCACTGCATCCCAAAACCAGTCCAACCTGTCTCTGCTTCCCTAATCTGTTCTTCCTCTCACCCATCCCTTCCTCCCACCCCAAGCCGCACCTCCATCTCCTACCTACTAACCTCATCCCACCTCCTTGACCTGTCCGTCTTCGCTGGACTGACCTATCCCCTCCCTACCTCCCCACCTATACTCTCCTCTCCACCTATCTTCTTTTCTCTCCATCTTCGGTCCGCCTCCCCCTCTCTCCCTATTTATTCCAGAACCCTCACCCTATCCCCCTCTCTGATGAAGGGTCTCGGCCCAAAACGTCAGCTTTTGTGCTCCTGAGATGCTGCTTGGCCTGCTGTGTTCATCCAGCCTCACATTTTATTATCTTGGATTCTCCAGCATCTGCAGTTCCCATTATCACTGATATTTCCAACCCTATTGGACATTGATGAACCAGATGGGTTTCTATAACAATTGACATTCAGTTCTGGGTCATCACTTTTCCCCTAAAATATTTCATTGGATTTGAATGCGAATGTCAGTCAAAACTGGCATTGGAATCCACATTCCCAAGGTATTAGCCTGGGGTTCACAATTACTTAGTCAATGATATTCCCACTCCCACTAAATAATACAATGGCAGATTGTTTATTATCTAGTCAGCAAGTTCAGGAAATTGATCAGGATTTATTGATTAATTGCTGAGTCTCATTGATGATTCATTTAGTTGCTATGGAAAGATTACAAGTGAAGAATGTTCCCTGAAGTAGTACACTGCCTGCTGAAACCATTCATTGTCCTCCTCATTATCGTGCTTTCTCAACAAGCCTCCCAATATCAGTGTCTGGGAGGATTTAGTCTCATCCACTGCTCGCTTCAGCTCAGAAACAGTGAATAAAACAGGGGTGAAATATTAACATTAAGTAAATACAGAACATACTGAAAATACTTGAGTCCAGCAGTATCTAAGGTAGATGGGGCCCTCCCTGTTCATGAACAACTTCCCCCTTCTGCTCTTGAATTCCACTCTCTCGATGAAGGCATTTCTCATCATCTCAGTGCTAGAAAGTTTATCCCTTATCCATAAACTATGACCCCTGCTTCTGGACGCTACCTTGTGCCCCCAACATTGGGAACATTATTTCTGTGTCTAATCTGTTGGGCCCTATTAAAATTTTTCAGATTTCCATGAGATTCCATCCCTCCCATCTGCCTAAAGTCCAGTGAATACAATCGTAATCCATCAACCTCTCCTCATACATCAGTCCTGCTCCAGGAACCAATCTGCTCATCGTGTTTCAACTAAAGCAAGAACATTCTTCCTGAGGTATGGATGTTCCACTCAAACAGGAGTACATGATCCCACAGGCACCATTTGAATAATAATGAGGTGGTCTACCTAAGCCGATGTTTATCTCTTGAATCAAAATCTAGAAATAGATGATCCCATTGTTGCTGCATCCCTGGTTGTGGGAGCTTGCTGTGCTAACATTGGCTGGTATGTTTCCTACATGACAACAGCGCCAACACTTCAAAAGAACATAATTGGCTGGGAAGTGCTCCAGGATGGCCGAAGAGCCATAAAACATGCCATAATAATGCAAACATCTAGTCAGACAAAGATTGTATAATCCATGCTGAATTGACAAAGTTTAGAACTCAGGGGTGGCTCAGGGTGGTGGAGGGTTGTGTTGGGGGGGGAGGCGCTGGAGGATGCGGGGTGGTGTGACGGGATGTCAAGTTCATACAATAAATGGCAGGAAAGGGGAGCTGAGGATTATCAGGTCAGCCATGGTCTCATTGAACGGTAGAGCAGACTGGATGGGCTGAATGGCCTACTTCTGCTCCTACCCCTTATGGTTTTAAGTAGGGAGTGTTTTTTCTCATTCATTCTTGGGATGTGAGAGCCTCTGGCAACAGCAGAATTCCTTCTCCGTCCCTAATTGCCCAGAAGGTGTTTATAAGTCAGCCACATTGTTCTAGGTCTGGAGTCACGTGGAGGCTTTCCAGAGATAATGGGAACTGCAGATGCTGGAGAATCCGAGATAACAAAGCATGGAGCTGGATGAATGCAGCAGGCCAAGCAGCATCTTAGGAGCACAAAAGCTGACTTTTCGGGCCTAGATCCTTCATCAGAAAAGGGGGAGGGGGAGAGGGGGAGGTGGACCGAAGATGGATAGAGATGATAGGTGGAGAAGACAGTATAGGTGGGGAGGTAGGGAGGGGATACGTCAGTCCGGGGAGGACGGACAGGTCAAGGAGGCGGGATGAGGTTCGTAGGTAGGAAATGGGGGTGCGGCTTGAGATGGGAAGTGGGGATAGGTGAAAGGAAGAACAGGTTTGGGAGGCGGGGACGAGTTGGGCTGGTTTTGGGATGCAGTGGGGGGAGGGGGGATTTTGAAGCTGGTGAAATCCACATTGATTCCATTGGGCTGCAGGGTTCCCAAGCGGAATATGAGTCGCTGTTCCTGCAACCTTCGGGTGGCATCATTATGGCACTGCAGGAGGCCAGGATGAACATGTCATCTAAGGAATGGGAGGGGGAATTGAAATGGTTTGTGACTGGGAGGTGCAGTTGTTTAATGTGAACCGAGCGTAGGTGTTCTGCAAAGCAGTCTGCAAGCCTCTGCTTGGTTTTCCCAAGGTAAAGGAAGCCACACCGGGTACAGCGGGTGCAGTATACCACATTGGCGGATGTGCAGGTGAACCTCTGCTTAATATGGAAAGTCATCTTGGGGCCAGGGATAGGGGTGAGGGAGGAGGTGTGGGGACAAGTGTAGCATTTCCTGCGGTTGCAGGGGAAGGTGCCAGGTGTGGTGGGGTTGGAGGGCAGTGTGGAGTGAACAAGGGAGTCACGGAGAGAGTGGTCTCTCCGGAAAGCAGACAGGGGAGGGGATGGAAAAATGTCTTGGGTGGTGGGGTCGGATTGTAGATGGCGGAAGTGTCGGAGGATGATGCGTTGTATGAGGAGGTTGGTGGGGTGGTATGTGAGGACAAGGGGGATTCTTTTTTAGCCGTTATTGCGGGGGCGGGATGTGAGGGATGAGTTGTGGGAGTTGAGGGCGTTCTCGACCACTGCGGGGGGATGTTGCGGCCCTTGAAGAACGGGAACAACTGGGATGTGCAGGAGTGGAATGCCTCGTCCTGGAAGCAGATGCGGCGGAGGCTAAGGAATTGGGAATAGGGGATGGAATTTTTGCAGGAAAGTGGGTGGAAGGAGGTGTATTCTAGGTAGCTGTGGGAGTCGGTGGGCTTGAAATGTACATCGGTGTGTAGGTGGGAAGTGGGAGGAATTCAAAGAGAAGTTGTTGACGGTGAGGATGTGTTCGGCCAGGCAGATGAGGGTGTTGGTGCAGGGGGACTGATCGGGTCTGTGGGATGCAAAGAAGTGGCGGGCCTTTAGGCCACCTAGAAACTGATGTCCATTTCAAGCCCACCAACTTCCACAGCTACCTAGAATACACCTCCTCCCACCCAACTTCCTGCAAAAATTCCATCCCCTATTCCCAATTCCTTCACCACTGCCACATCTGCTCCCAGGATGAGACGTTCCACTCCCGCACATCCCAGATGTACCTGTTCTTCAAGGTCAGCAACTTCACCCCTCGCAGTGGTCGAGAACGCACTTGACCGTGTCTCCCGCATTTCCTGCAACTCATCCCTCACACCCCGTCCCACAATAACCGCCAAAAGAGAATCCCCCTCATCCTCACATACCACTCCACCAACCTCCGGATACATGCATCATCCTCCAACACTTCCGCCATCTACAATCTGAGCCCACCACCAAAGACATTTTTCCATCCGCACCCCTGTCTGCTTTCCGGAGAGACCACTCTCTCCATGGCTCCCTTGTCCGCTCCACACTCCCCTCCAACCCCACCACATCTGGCACCTTCCCCTGCAACCGCAGGAAGTGCTACACTTGCCTCCACACCTCCTCTCTCACCCCCATCCCAGGTCACAAGATGACTTTCCACATCAAGCAGATGTTCACCTGCACATCTGCCAATGTGGTATACTGCATCCATTGTACCTGGTGTGGCTTCCTCTCTATTGGGGAAACCAAGCGGAGGCTTGGAAACTGCTTTGCAGAACACCTCCGCTTGGTTCGCAATAAACACCTGCACCTCCCAGTCACAAGCCATTTCAACTCCCCCTCCCATTCCTTAGATGACATGTCCATCCTGGGCCTCCTGCAGTGCCACAATTATGCCTCGCGAAGGTTGCAGGAACAGCGACTCATATTCTGCTTGGGTACCCTGCAGCCCAATGGTATCAATGAGGATTTCACCAGCTTCAAAATCTCCCCTCCCCCCACTGCATCCCAAAACCAGCCCAGCTTGTCCCCGCCTCCCTAACCTGTTCTTCCTCTCACCTATCCCTTCCTCCCACTCAAGCCGCACCTGCATTTCCTACCTACTAAACTCATCCCGTCGCCTTGACCTGTCCGTCCTCCCCAGACTGACCTATCCCCTCCCTACCTCCCCACCCATACTCTCCACTCCACTTACCTTCTCCTCTATCCATCTTCAGCCCGCCTCACCCTCTCTTCCTATTTATTTCAGAATCCTCTCCCCATCCCTCTTTTCTGATGAAGGATCTCGGCCCAAAACGGCAGCTTTTGCGCTTTTCAGATGCTGCTTGGCCTGCTGTGTTCATCCAGCTTCACACTTTGTTATCTTGGAGGCTATACCAGATAAGGATGGCAGAATTCCCTCCCAGTGAACCCATGGGTTTTTACTGACAATTGGCAGTTACTCGGTCTGTGAATCTGTGGATTTCACTCTCCCAGAGTGCGGTGGTTGCTGGGGCATTGTGTAAATTTAAAGAGGAGGAGATAGCCTTTTAATTAGTAATGGATTGAAGGGTCATGGAAAGTAGACAGTAGAATGGAGTTGAGACCAAGAGAAGATATTTTTGAATGGTGGAGAATGTTCGAAGGGCTGAATAGTCTACACGTGCTCCTGATTCCTACATTATATGTCTGCGATCAGGTTTGGTTTTTAATGAATCTGTATTTGGGGATTTGAGCCTCTGCTCTCAAAACACATTCCGAGTGTTCGGTTAGATTACCAGCTAGTGACATCACCGTTACACCTACACATCCCTCTGAAGGGGGCTCCCACTCACTGGCAGCAGGGTTTGAACTGGAGGCACCATGTCAGCAATCTTACAAACACACAAAATCCCTCCCTTCCAAATCCTTCACTGTCACCCTCCCTACCACACGTCAGCCCACCCTCAGCCAATTGTAGGTCCACACAGATCTGTCCTCCCCATTTACTGATAATACAACAACAACTCATGTTTCTCTCACACAGTAAAATATCACACGGGTGACAGGACACCAAGTTGCGAAAGGAGACTGGATGAAGCAGAAATTTCATCTAAGAGCAGGTTTTGAGGAGTGCTAGAGGGAACGACATGGAGAGGCGGAAGTGATTGAAGGAAGGAAATTGAGGGCTCCGAGCTTTAGCAACTGAAGGGATGGTGACCATCAATAGATGATTAAAATTGGGGATCTACAGAAGCGAGAAATGACGGTGTGCAGAAATCTCTTTAAGGGTAACGTAACGGAAAATGAAAACAGATACAGGGAGGGGAGAGGCTATGACGTAACTTGACTCCAAGAAAATCATTTTTAGGCTCGAACTATTGGTTGACAGGACTCAATATAGGCCATTGAGCAGTGAAGTAGCTGAAGTATGAATAGAATGTGATTTGATTGAGGGCACTGCTGGACATCTTGGATGAAGGGGATGTGATGGCCAAGTGGTATTATTGCTAGACTGTTAATTCAGAAACCCAGATAATGATCTGGGGACCTGGTTTCAAATCCTACCATGGTTGATGGTAGAATTTCAGATCAATCAATATCTGGAACTGAGAATCTAATGATAACTGTGAATTGGTTGTTGGAAAACCCCATCTGGTTCACTAATGTCCTTTGAGGAAGGAATCCACCATCCTCACCTGGTCTGGTCTACATATGACTCCAGACCCACAGCAATGCGGTTGACTCTTAACCTCCCTCTGGGTAATTCGGGATGGGCAATAAATGCTGCCTACCAGTAATGCCCTCATCACATGTATAAATAAAGGGGGAAATAAATGCTTATCATGCTAATCAAAGCGCAGGCTGCAATTATTCTCATGGATTAAACTGAAATATCCCATTCTGTGAATTATTGGAAGATATTAAGATTTTATTTTGCTTTGAGTATTTGTTCAAACTCCTTAGGATCAGGAAATCTTCCATTTATAATCCAAACGGGCATTGTTGGTGAAATAATAAAACACCAGACAGTAAACTGATGGGTTGGAGTTCATGCTGAGAAAGCCTGACTGAAATATGAGATAGTTTAATACATTGTCTCTATTACAAATGTGTAAAAATATTACACAGTGTGACCCTGGGCTCAGAGCAGTATTACAACATCAGGGAATGGATAAAAATGCTATTTTTTATACAGTTGCTACTCTAGCTCCTTATTTATGGATTAAACTTATAAATAGCCTCATTTCATTTAATGATACAGAAGGATTTAGGCTTTTGGTGAGTCACAGACTTTCTCTCCTTTCCCTCCTGTTGTGTTGTTACTCCCAAAGAAAGTATTGCTTCCATTTGTCAACACTTGCAAATCACATGATAGCCACGGAAACATAGCTAATTCCTGTCTCAGAGGTAGCATGGCATCCTGTTTACATGCAGCAGGCTCCCATGACCAAAGTAAGTCAGAAAGGTAGAGATTTACAACACAGTAGGAGGCCATTCAGCCCATCACATCTGGGCCAACTGAGAAAGAGATCTTCAGCCTAATCCCACTTTCTGTCTTTTGTTCAGTAGATTAGGGGACTTCAAATGTACATTGAAATATTTAAGACATACTTCCAAGGGATGTGGATGTCATAGGCTCATAGAATCCCTACGGTGCAGATCGATGCTATTTGGTCCATTGAGTAGCACTGACCATCTGATAGAACACCCCAGCCCTCCACCCTGTCCCTGTAACCCCACATTTCCCATAGCCGAACTACCTAGCCTGCACATTCCTTGTCTCAATGGACAATTTAGCTTTGCCAATCCATGAAACCTGCACATCTTTGGACAGTGGGACAAAAATAGAACACCCAGGGGGAACCCACACAGACACAGGGAGAATGTGCAAACTGCACACAGACAGTCACCTGAGGGTGGAAATGAGCCCACGTCCCCGGTACTGTGAGGCAGCAGTGCTAACCGCTGAGCCAGCATGTTACCTCTCTCTGTGTCACTGGCATGGCCAGTACTTATGGTCAACCCCAATTACCTTTGAACTGAATGACTTACTCAGTCACTTCAAAAGACAGTTTCAAGTTAACCAGATGTCTTTCCTGAAAGGTTGCGAATGAACCTGGTGTGTGTTTGCAATAACTGCTGGTAGTTTTGTGATTGTTGTTAGCTTTTAATTCCAGAATTATTATGAATTGATTTCAGAGTCCTGCAGCTGCTATGTTGGGAATTTGTTGGGATCTGCAGAGCCTAAACTGGCGCCTACTGGTTTACTAGTGCAGTGACATTCACAGCTATCACCACCTACTTTATCAGATGCAGTGAGAATTTTTTGCCTTCACAGTGAATTCCTGTTCTCTTAGGTGCAAGAAATTCATCTTAAACCTTCTAACCCTTCAGCCAATTGCTTTAAATCCAAAGCCTTGGTTATTACAGCACCACAGAAAGGATATAGCAAAGAAGACCATCTGGCCTGCACTGGTTCTATCTTGTAGGGCCAATCTCTTGCCATTTCCCCTTATCCCTGCACACCATTAGCGTCCAATTAAGTGTTTGATGCCCTCTTGGCTAGCTCAATTGAACCTGCCTCCACCATATTTCCAGGCAGCTTTCCTCTCTTTTAATGTAGGTGTTTATGGCCCTCATGACTAGCTCCATTAAATCTCCCTCAGCCTCCTTTGTTCCACAGAACCATCCTGGTTTATTCACACGGGAGGCAGCCTCTAACCCTGGCAACATCCTCACGTACATGGTATAGTGTAGGTTAGATGGGCTTGAGATCGGTATGACAGGTCGGCACAACATCGAAGGCCGAAGGGCCTGTACTGTGCTGGAATGTTCTATGTTCTAAATGTCCCCCTCTCGCCTTCTCCATGCAATTTCCTCCTTGCTGTCAAACAGCACATGATATTCAAATTAGAGTCTAGCTCATGTTTTATCCAATTTTAGCAGAGAATATTTGAACTGGTCTGCTCTCTGTGCTGATAATTTTCAGTAACGCTGCGAAAGCACATTTATCATTGACAGTTCTTTTGCTGATTTTCTTGAGTTGTCTCTCATTTGTCAGTCACTTGTCAGCTTGGTTCTTGTCTAACCTGGAGTGAGTCGGTGTTTGAGTTGAGGAGAGTCTCTCATTCTACTGCCTACACATGTAGCCCAGACAGGGAAAGGATGGCAGTTTCCTTCCCAAAGGGCATTAATGACATTACCAGATGTTTGTTTGCCCCATCAATCGGTTCAGTAGAGTCTTAATTCCAGATTTCATTTTGAAAAATTAAGCTTAATTTCCACCTTGGCAGGATCCAAACACCTGGGTCTCTGGATTATCATATTTAGTGACAGTAACATCGGGTCATTGCCTCCCCAGTTTGTGTTATCAGTAAACTGGTTTGATTGTGTACAGGGCAGGGAAGGGAGTTTGGTCCGTCCTGGATTTGACTCCAATCCTTGCCTGACATGGCCTAATCAACCAGTTTTCAGTACAACTGCAGGAAAATGATGAGTGCAGCCCTTCCAGTGTCTCCCACTTACTAATAAACAGATTGAATAAACACTTCCCAGGCTTCATAGAACAAATGCCTGCAATGATGAGTCTTAGGTTCCCAAAGCCACTTTTAAATGAGGTCAGCAGTCTCCATGACAACCAGTAGCCAAGAGATGAGAGCTAATCATCCATGACCGATTGATCACTACGCACGCTCAGTGTGACTGTAGCTTGATGTCACCACAGTACAATGGGACAGGATTAGACTTCAGCTCCTCGAGCTGATCCTGCAAAGCCGGAGTTGCTAACCCTCCAGAAATTCAAATTAATCTCCAGTGGACAACACCCAGGAAAACAAGCAAAGCTGCTCTGGGGAGGCAAAAGTGTTCAGATTTGTTGTTTAAAATACAAAAGAAGCGTGGATGTTGTAAATCAGGAACAAAAACAGAAGTTGCTGGAAAAGCTCAGCAGGTCTGGCAGCATCTGTGAAGGAGAAAACAGAGTTAACGTTTCGGGTCTGGCGAGGAAGGGCCAGGTTCTGAGGAAGGGTCACCGGGCCCAAAACGTTAATTCAGTTTTCTCCTTCACAGATGCTGCCAGGCCAGATTTGTTGTTTGTTTTAAAATAACCTGCTGGTTGCTGCTATCAGTGACAATGAAGCAATTAGAACTGAGGATGGACAAGAGACTGGAATTACAGAAGGCCTGAGATCATACAGAGTTTACTGAGACAGGGAGGAGGAAAAGGCCATCAGGGGATTAAAATCCAGGAGGAGAATTTTTAAACTGAGCATCTCTTGACTGATAGTGGTCACCGAGCACATTGGTGGTCGGGAAACAGGACTAGCTGTGAGTGGACACATAGGAAGCAGAGTTTGTTAATGGCCTCAAGCTTATGAAATGTGGAGAGTTGGAGAGTAGGATTGGGTTGGATTAGTTGAGTCTAGAAGTCTGGATGATTTCAACTGGAGGAGGTAGTGACATAATGATAATGTCACTGAGGTAGGAGGGAGAGCAGAAGGAAACTAGGGATCAGGGGAGCATTAAAGCAGATTATTATTGAATTCAAACTGCAAAACCTGCCGTGAATTCAAACCCAAGCCCCGGAACACGACCTGGGTCTCTGGATTAATAGTCTAGTGATAGTCCCACCAAGCCATCACTTATCTCCTAATGATAAAGACACCCTTAGCTCCTTGTACTTTTTGTTGGAGGTGAGGGTGGAGGATAAAATGGTGAAGGTTTTAAGAACATGATCCAAAGCCCAGAAGATCCCCAAATGCTCCTGGTATCGTGAGCCAGACATGAGGAGGAGGTCCGCAGTGTGATTGGGCTAATACCCACAGACCACTGGGGGTGACCCAGCCAGTTGTCCACCTCATCTCTCCATGTCCTACTTGGTCTTAAGTGAGCAGAGATAAGAGAGCAATTTGGGTAGGAATAACCTGGCTGCGAAGGGAGAAGTGGTTTCATTGGTATCAAGGCTATGAAGAGTAGCGTCTGAGCAAGTCAGTCACTGCAGGAATGTTGCAGCAAATGGAGAGCCAAAGTCTAGAGGGTTGGGATCCTGTTTGAATGAATTGTGGGATAGTATTTTCCAGGGACAGATAAAGAAAGGGATGGGGTTGGAGTACAGAAGAGTGGTGTGATTGAAAGTAAAGGAGGAGCAAGGCATGTGAGATGGCAAGCACAACGATGAGCTGGGAAATTTACACAGAGACAACACAGTGAGTTCTGAGAGAGAATGTGATGAGATGGACATACAAAGCTTCTTTAACAATATTCACATATTTCACAGGAGCACTTCCCGGAACGAACTTGCTACTGGTTAAGAAAAAAGACTTGCATTTAAATGGTTTTTTTTTATAATCACCAGATATCTCAAAACAGTTTATAGCTAATGAAGTATATTTACTTTTCGTCCCTGGTGTAGAAATACAGGACATTCAGCAACCAGCTTGGGCACAGCAAGATCCCATTAACAAGGCTGTGAGAGTGACCAAATAGTTTGTTTTTTCATGGTTCCTGAATGATGAACATTAGCCAGTACACCAGGTATAGCTCTCTCTCTAACAGAGTCTTAGAATCATAGCGTCATAAAGATAGGCAGCACAGAAGCTGACCCTTCGGTCCAACTCGTCCATGCTAACCAGAAATCCTAAATAAGTCTAATCCCATTTGCCAGCATTTGGCCCCTATCCCTCTAAACCCTTCCTATTCATGTACCCATCCAGAAGCCTTTTAAATGTTATAACTGCACCAGCCTCCACCACTTCCTCTGGCAGCTCATTCGATACACACACCATCCACAATGTGAAAAGATTGTCCCTTAGATCCCTGTTTAATCTTTCCCCTCTCATCTTAAATCTATGCCCTTTAGTTTTAGATTCCCCTAACCCTGGGAAAAGACCTTGGCTATTCACCCTATCCATGCCCCTCATGATCTTCTGTATAAGTTCACCCCTCCGCCTCTGACATTCCAGGGAAAATAGCCCCAGCCTATTCAACCTCTCCCTATGGCTCAAACTCTCCAACCCCAGCAACGTCATTTGAAATATTTTCTGGCCCCTTTCAAGTTTCACAACATCCTTCCTGTAATGCCTTGGGATGCTTTATAATCAGCTGAGGAGGGAGATAGATGCTTAGCTTCAAGTCTCATTCGGAAGACGGTGCCTTTAACCTCCCGCAGTACTGGACCAGAGTGTCAACTTTCATTTTTTTGCTTAAGCCCTAAGAGGAACTGAACCTGGAATTGTGCGACACAGAGGTGAATGTGTTACCAACAGATCCTTGACTAATGCAAAAAGGGAGAGCTTAGACAGGTGAGAAAGTCTTTATTCAAGGATGTAGGTTTTGGAGAGAAAATTAAACTGAAAGAGAGAAGAGGAGAGGATTAAGGAAGGAATTTGAGGGTTTAGCACCTTGAAGGTAGTGGGAATGATATGAGGCAGCTACAGCAGACTAGATATCGAGGGATAAAATAAAACAAAGAACTGCGGATGCTGTAAATCTGAAATGAAAACAGAAATTGCTGGATAAACTGATTTCCTCTGAAGAAGGTTCACTGGACTCAAAATGTTGACACTGTTTCTCACTCTACAGATGCTCCCAGACTTGCTGAGTTTCTCTGTTTTTAGAGTCACTATGTTACTTGAGCTTTAAAACAAAGATCTTAAATCACTGCAGGTTGAAAACCTGGGGTAGACAGGTTATGGAAGGTGACATTCTGTGTGGAGATATGAAAACAAGCTCTCAGCGGGAAGGAGCGAAGACTCTAAGGGAGAACATGCACCCACAGGGGAGGACATTAACTATAGATAGAGAGGAGGGAAGTGTAGGAACAGTGAGGGCAAGACAGAATTAATGTTAATGATTTGCTTCTATTTCTGAATTGAATAAATAACTAAAGCATTTTTCCCGAAGTAAAAGGCCTCATGCTTAGATGTGGGCGACAGAAAGGTGAAGAAATGCATTTCAAATGGAGCTCAGTTTCAGATAAATAGGATTTAATGAGGTTTGAACCATGCCAAAATGGCTTTCTGACTGCCCTGTGTAAAAGGTTTGCAGCCTTTTAATTTGGAATCCCAATGAAGATAATAACTCTATCTCAACTTTGTCACAGCTCTGAAATGTGATGTCCTGATATTCTGAAATGATTGTCTTTGGAATTTCCTTCCTAAAAAGGCAGTGAGTGCAGAATCTTTAAATATTTTTAAGACAGTGGGAGGTAGATTCTTGATGCTGAAGGGGATGAAAAATTGTTGGAGATTTGTGGTAATGTAGAATTGAGATTAAAATCAGATCATGACCTACTCGATAGGGAAGCAGGCTTGAGGGGCTGAAAAGCCCACTGTTGTTCCTATTTCTTATGGTCATTAAGATCATGGCTGACCTGGCATTCCTAATATACCATTTCCTGCATTTTCCCTATAACCCTTGATTCCCCTTCAGGTTGATATCAAAGATCCTGTGGCTATGTTACAAGCAACTGCTAGGGAGATATTCTGCAGGGTTCTGTGGCAATATCTATCCCTCAAACATTTATACCACATTGATGCAGTAAATCTCAGAATCCCAAAATCTGGGGAGCTTCACATCTAGCACAGAAAATATCCATTAACCATTACTGTGTGTTTCTGAGCACTCAGCTAATTATACAAACACGTTGCTCCTGTCCCTGTTACTGCAGAAGAAACATTACAAGGCAGGGTGAAGAATAGACAGTCAAACAGGTTGCCTCCACCTAAGATCTCTGCTGCAAGTAAACTTTCAGTCCTGTCTGTGGAAGTAAATAGGTATAATTGGCAAAAGAGCCCAGTTCTAGGAGGGAGGTGACAGTGAAATTTGCAGAAGACACAAAATTGGATGGGAAGGTGAGCTATGAGGAAGATACAGAGGTGCTTCAGTCTGCTTTGGAGAGGCTGAGTGAGAGGCTTTCCTGCTCCTAAGGTGCTGCTTGGCCTGCTGTGTTCATCTAGCTCCACACCTCGTTATCTATAATGGATAAGTGTGAAGTTATCAAATTTGATAGCAAAAACAGGAAGGCAGGTTATTATCTAAATGGTGATAGATTGGGAAAGGGCGAGGTGAAATGAGACCTGGGTGCCCTTGTGCGCCAGTCCCTGAAGGTAACATTGCAGGTGCAGCTAGCGGTAAAGAAGGCAAATGGTATGTTGGCCTTCATTGGGAGAGATTTCGAGTACAGGAGCAGGGATGTGTTGTTGCAGTGATACAGGGCCTTGATGAGCCCACACCTGGAATATTGTGCGCAGTTTCGGTCTCCATTTCTGAGAAAGGATGTTCTGGCTCTGGATGAAGTTCAACAAAGAATTACCAGACTGATTCCTGGGATATTTCTTAATTCTGTTTGCCTAGGCTATTGTTTAAGTTCTTTCCTGCTTTCTTTATATTTCTCAAGGACTCTGTCAGTCTTCAGTTTCCTAAACCTAAAGTTTTTCTTTAACTAAGCTGACAACTTCCCTTGTCATTGAAATCTTGCCATCCTCATCCTTCATTTTCACAAGAACATGCTGTTCCTGATTTCTAATCAATTGACTTTTAAAAGATTCTCACATGATTGATGTGAATTTACCCTCAAACAACCACCCCAATCTACTGTACATTCCTGGCTGAAGTAATCTGCAAAATAATACAAGGAAAATTTCAGTGAAGAAATAGGCTTGTTATGCACAGAGACATCTTTAAATAAATTGACAGGACATTACAGATGAAGAGCAGCTCCCTCAACTATTGTATCTGTGTAGGTAAAGAACTTACGTGTTTAGTCCCTTGGAGAATTCATTTGAAGAAACAAAGTCAACAGCAGTTCCTTTACTTGTATGGGTTCAAACAGCAGGGAAATTTTAAAAATAAAGTTAGTTTACTTCATTAAGTGAGTAGAGAACTGTTTGAAAGTACCATCAATCTTTGACTGTAGGGCACAGACTGACATCAGCTTCAGCAGTATTTTCAGGAAGCTTGCAGGCGATGCATTGATGTGAGTGGTGTAATGATGCAAATTGTTACTTGTTAAGTAAAGCATGCTGCAACAGGAAATGGCACTTCAAATGACATCATAAAAAAACAACTTTAAAATGAAGGGGCAGACTTAAAACCGGGACTCCCTATATGAGTAAAATTAACCATGAAACAATTTGGTTGTTGTGAAATCTCTAACTCTCAAATTCTTATCACACACAAAGAGCCATGGTGCTCATGCTAACTCTTTCAAAGAGTTATTATAATTATTCCTTCTCCACCTGTTTTTCCTCATAACCTGCCTCTCCTTTTCAAGTATTTGTCCAATTGTTGTTTGAAAGTTACTATTAAATTTCTAGTTACTATCTAACGTTACTATCAAAACGTCTATTTTTCTTTCTGTAAATTTCTTCCACACCAGAGGAAAACTCACCAGGTTAAAAATGATCTCTCTTCATGTTCCCCTCTGGTGGTTTTGCTCTGACTGTCTGGTGTTAATCAGTTATTCCCAGCCCGACTTCCCCACCATTGACACAATGCGAGTCCCATTGAAATGGTCATAATGAGCTGGCCTTGTTTGATCTGTGAAAGTCAACCCCAACCTTTGCTTGGTCAATGAACTATGGAAGAGCAGCGAGACTCGATTCATCTTTTTGTTGGGTCACTGAACCAGATCTGTGATTCCTCCACTCACCACTGCATTCTCAAAGGGCCCTGATAATTTAATGTTCAACCTTCGTAGTGTTCAGGTCATTATTTAAACCAAACAAGCTTTTAACCTGAATCTGAGTTAGAGTGCCTATCTTGATTCATATTGGAACCTTTTTGAATTTGCTATCTATATATAACATATCAGGTCAGGAGGAATGGGATACAGGGGAACTTAGCTGCTTGGATACAGAATTGGCTGGCCAACAGAAGACAGCGAGCGGTAGTAGAAGGAAAATATTCTGCCTGAAAGTCAGTGGTGAGTGGGGTTCCACAGGGCTCTGTCCTTGGGCCTCTACTGTTTGTAATTTTTATTAATGACTTGGATGAGGGGATTGAAGGATGGGTCAGCAAGTTTGCACACGACACAAAGGTCGGAGGTGTCGTTGACAGTATAGGGGGCTGTTGTAGGCTGCAGCGGGACATTGACAGGATGCAGAGATGGGCTGAGAGGTGGCAGATGGAGTTCAACCTGGATAAATGTGAGGTGATGCATTTTGGAAGGTCGAATTTGAAAGCTGAGTACAGGATTAAGGATAGGATTCTTGGCAGTGTGGAGGAACAGAGGGATCTTGGTGTGCAGATACATAGATCCCTTAAAATGGCCACCCAAGTGGACAGGGTTGTTAGGAAAGCATATGGTGTTTTGGCTTTCATTAACAGGGGGATTGAGTTTAAGAGTCATGAGATCTTGTTGCAGCTCTATAAAACTTTGGTTAGACCGTACTTGGAATACTGCGTCCAGTTCTGGTCGCCGTATTATAGGAAAGATGTGGATGCTTTGGAGAGAGTTCAGAGGAGGTTTACCAGGATGCTGCCTGGACTGGAGGGCTTATCTTATGAAGAGAGGTTGACTGAGCTCGGTCTCTTTTCATTGAAGAAAAGGAGGAGGAGAGGGGACCAAATTGAGGTATACAAGTTAATGAGGGCAGAAATGGCTAGCACGAGGGGTCATAGTTTTAAGCTGGTTGATGGAAAGTATAGAGGGGATGTCAGAGGCAGGTTCTTTACACAGAGAGTTGTGAGAGCATGGAATGTGTTGCCAGCAGCAGTTGTGGAAGCAAGGTCACTGGGGTCATTTAAGAGACTGCTGGACATGTATATGGTCACAGAAATTTGAGGGTGCATACATGGATCAATGGTCGGCAGAACATTGTGGGCTGAAGGGCCTGTTCTGTGCTGTACTGTTCTATGTTCTATATTCTATGTTCTATATCACTTTCCAATACTGTGCATTATTTTCCACTTTAAATTCCTGTTCATATTCGTGGCTCAGGAATTTGATGTCATGTTCTGCTAAGTCCAAGATCACACAAGCGTAAGCCACTTTGTTACACAGCTTTTCATTGCTGCTTGTCCAGGGTAAGGTGGTGATAATGTCAGATCTATAGTGCTAATTTTAGAAGCTCTATAAAAATGAAAGCCTGCAACTGAAAAGATAATGCAAAGATCATTCATGTGGAAAGTGACACAAGCGGCATTGGGATTTGAGAACAGCTTGGGTGGAATCGAGTTTGACAGTGGGAAATATGTAAGGCCTGAATATGATGTGTAAGGAAGCTGAATGGCATGCCCTGTTGTAAAAAAAAAGTTGATTTTGTTGTTAATTGTTCATGCAGTAATGTGGTAAGAGAGATTTTTTTTTTAAATGGTTACACTGACTGAGGCACCGACAAGTCCTAAAACATTGACAAAGGATGAACATGCAGTCCAGGACCCGCACCAACTGCAGTGAGGTTAAAATGACCCCATCGACTATCAACGGAGACATCTCATGAACTGACAAGTATAACTTAGCCTTTGAGTTCCAGTTAACAACATTTAGATGTGAACTTTACAAATAATTGGTTGCTCATTTAACAGAGGTTACAAAACCAGTTCGTACATCACACATTAATTCAGCTTGAGGCTTTTGTCAGGCAAAAATGGTAAGGATTTGGAATCAATGATGCGGTTAAGGTCAGCAGATCAGCCAAAGTGTCACCAATCTGAAACATCATTAACTCTGTAGCTCTCCTCTCAGATACTGCTCAGTCTGCTGAGCATTTCCAGTACATTTTTTTTTATATTTCTGGTATTTGGCATCTGTAATATTCTGCTTCTATAATTTGCAGTGTAACAGGTTTGAAGGGCAGGATGGCTTCCTCTATTGCCTACTCTCCTACATTTTGATGCTGCTAACTGTTTTCTGGCTACAAACCTGTGATTGACAGCAAGGGCTGGACTGAGGCCTTGGGATAATGGGATTGTCACTGGAATAATAATTCTGCGATACAGGTCAATACTTGGCAGGAACTGGAATTCAAATCCCACCATGTTTTGAAATAATACAACGTCTGGATTGAAAACGTCAAACAATTGTCATAAAAGCACTTTGGTTCAGTAATATATGGGCTTTTATGGTGCATTGGTAATGTTCCAATCTCTGAGCAAGGAGGTGCAGGTCCATTCAGCCCTTCGAGCCTGCTCTGCTATTTAATACAATCATGGCTGATCTCATCACAGTCTCAACCCCACTTTCCTGCCCATTCTCTGTAACCCCACAACCCATTACTGATTAAAAATCTGTCTCCTTCTTAAATTTCCTCAGTGTCCCAGCATCCATGGCTCGGAGGGTGTGAATTCCACAGGTTCCTGACCCTTTGAGAGAAGTAATTCTGTTCATCTCTGTTTCAAACCCACTAGCCCTTATTCTAAAACTGTGACCAGCCATTCTCAATTGTCCCACACGAGGAACCATCCTGTCTATGTCAATCTTGTCAATCGCCTTGAGCATCTTATATACCTCAATTAGATTGTCTCTCATGTTTCTAAACTCCAGAGACTACAGGCCTAAGCTGCTCAATCTTTTTTCATAAAACCAACCCTTCATCTCCACAGTTAATCTCGTGAACATTCTCTGAACTGCCATTTGCTCCAGAGATGCATAATAACATCTTGGGACAGGTTGAATAGAAAATATCGACATTTGAAGCCAGTGTTTGAAAATAATGAAATTGGGAGATAATTTTGGTGACCATGTAACAGTGTTAGATTGCCCATCTGTTGAAAGTATTAAATTCAGTATTTTACTCGTTATTTATGTTAGTAGCCGCTGGTTAGTAATGTTTTCAAGAGTCACACAACTGTGTGGCTGTGCACCTCATTGCTGTTTGTAGGAGTGTGCTATGTAAAGTCTGGCTGTTACGTTTCCTACTTTAGAGCATTGAACCCATTTCAACAGCATGTCATTAGCTGTAAAGGGTCTTGGGATATCTTAAGGCAATATACGTAAAATTCAATCCTGTCAACTGAAGGAATTTTCATTTAGCTGCTGCTCAGCTTCCACCAGGACTGCTGAATCAACGTCAATTTGTAACTACCTTTGGCTCGTTTTTTTGAGGAGAATGTAGTTAAACTTTTAATTTCAACAGCCTTAGCTTTTGTCTCATTAATGGTGTATTTAGCAGCTGCTTACTGAGCATGGCTAAGATTAGCCTCCCATTTTGATTCATACATATCTGTTTAGAAAGTACTTCAAGGGAATATTCACTGCATGTGTTCACTTAAATATGCTGTGAAAGCCATCTCGAATGCTTCTTTCCTGCTGCTTTAAATTTAATAATATAATACACACAGTTATAAAGATTGTTCAGTGCACAATTTACCTTCATGGAATGAAATAAAGTTCTCTTTTGCAAATAAAAATAGTCACTCGCCTACACAAAACTTCAATGTCACTGTAAAGAGACGGGGATGAGCTGGGCTAGTTTTGGGATGCGGTAGGGGGATGAGAGATTTTGACCACAATTTTAACCACAAGAATTCCAAATACAGCTTCAAGTGCAGACATTAGTGCAACTTGATTGTCAATAGGAAAAGGCACATTTTACCAAGGGCTTTCTTTAAACGATTATCTGGACAATTCACAACCATACTATTGTGAACAGAAAACAAAACTTACACTGTAGGAGCGGACAGTGCTGATTGGTGGATAAGTGAACTCTGATTGGAGAGGGTTTCCTATGGAAGCTGTACCAATTCATAATGACTGGCAGATAACTATCAGTCAAGGATATGGACCAAGGGCAAGAGGACGGGTTTAGTTTAGTTTGGCATAATGTTTGGCACAAAATCAAGGGCCAAAGGGCCCGTGCCTGTGCTGTACTGTTCTATGTTCGATAACTGCCAGGTGTTTAAGGTTTAAAGCAGGCAGATTGATGCTGATTAGTCAAGGCATTTCACTGAGAAATGAATGGTTGTCACCCGTTCTGTTGAATTGAAGTAGCCACTGTGTGTGTGTGTGTGTGTGTGTGTGTGTGTGTGTGTGTGTGTGTGTGTGTGTGTGTGTGTGTGCGCACGCATGTGTATGTGTGTGTTCGCGTGTGTGTGTACATGTATGTGTATGTGTGTGTGTGTGTGTGTCTGTCTGTCTGTGTCTGTGTCTGTGTCTGTGTATGTATGTGTATACACATTCTTACTGCCTGGAAAGAACACGGACTGTGGATTAATGTACTGTGCATTCCAGTACAGACAGCTGTGCCACTCTGTGAGCCTGAATGACAAGGCTAAGTGAGTGGTCAGCGTAGTACTTCCCACACTCAGTATTAACCAACAAACGTTGTCCAATTGTACAATGAGGTCTAATGTTGGACACTGTTGTAAATTTTGCAAGGACGGATTGGTTGGGTATGGGCAGCACCTTAAACAAAAACAAACAGCTGGGTAGTCACATAACATGAAACAATACACTTCCACACACTTTATACATCTTTCATAAGTATTTATACCTTAAGCAAATTTGTGACTCCCACACTGCGGGATAGGTCCCTGGCTACAGCCACATGGGGTCTGTTTGAATTGAACACTGCATTTATAAGGCCAAGTTGAGATTGGGTTCCTCAATAAAACCGTAGGACATAAGGGCAGAATTAGGCCATTCAGCCCATTTAGTCTTCTGTACTATTCATTTATGGCTGATATGTTTCTCACATCCATTCTCCCATCTTCTCCCTGTAAACCTCGATCCCCTTCCTAATCAAGACCCTATCCATCTCTGGCCTAAATACACTCAATGACTTGGCCTCCACAGCCCTCTGAAGCAATGACCTCCACAGATTCAGCCCCCACCCCCCCCCCCCCCCACCCCCGCCACCCTCTGGCTGACAACATTCCTCCTTATCTTAGTCTGTGACTGATGCCCATTTCCCCGACTGACCAAAATAGGATCAGCTGGAATTGGGTGAGGGATCTCCGGATTCAAGTCCCATCTATGATTTTGAACTGATTCTTAACTCCCTGAAAACCTGGCTACTTTACATAACAGACCTGTTGACTAATTTAAAGCCCATGGGATTAACGGAATACCTTTTTTGCTTCGAGGACCGTCATCCTTATTATTTATTTTTATCCTAATATCATTACGCCTCCTCCTTTACTGCAACATTGGCAACAATTTCTTCCGTAAAGACAAATGAAGAGTATTTATTCATATAAGACTTTAATTCCTGTGCTGTCGGCCTCTGCAAGAATCTCTTTCTCTGTTTTCTATTTGATTCACTCTTTGGCAATCCAATTATTTTGACTGAGAGATGTTTTCTTCATGAAAGCTTCAGTTATACAATGCGATAAAGCACAGGGACAGGCCCTTCAGCCCACCAGGCCTGCACTGATTCCTAACCCTTATTTAGTCCCACTATTTATTAGCCATGCCCACTTTCTATCCTTCTGTCAACCTCCTGTCCATGTGACTATCTAGTTAGACCTTAAACATTGCTAACATGCCTGCTTCCACCACTTCCACTGGCAGTGTACTCCAGGCACCCACATCCCTTTGTGTGGAAAAAATTTCCCCACAATTCTCCAGTAAACTTTCCCCCTCTTTCTTAGAACCTGTTGACTACCCACCCTAGGAAAATGCCTCTGACTATCCATCCTTTACATACCTCTCATAAATTTGTGAAGCTTTTTCAGGTCACCCCCTCAGCCTCCATATTTCAGATGAAAACAATCCGAGCTTGCCCAATCTCCCCTCACAACTATAACCCTCTAAACCAGGCAGCATCCTGGTAAAGATAACACAGTGTGGTCCTGGATGAACACAGCAGGCCAAGCAGCATCAGAGGAACAGGAAAGCTGGTGTTTCGGGTCTGGACCCTTCTTGAGAAATGGGGGAGGGGAACGGAGATCTGAAATAAATAGGGAGAGGAGGTTTGGGGCTGGGGAAGATAGGTGAGATGGTGATAGGTGAGTGCAGGTAGGCTCTGGTGGGGATTGGCGAGAGAGGTGGGAGGAGCAGATAGGTGTGAGAGAAGATGGACAGGTCAAGGAGACAGAGATGAGAGAGAGGGTTGGTCAAGGGATGAAGTCAGGGGGTGGGGAGATATTGAAACTAGTAAAGTCCACATTGAGACCGTTGGGTTGTAGGATCCCAGGGCGCTGCCCCTCCAGTTTCCGGGTAATGTCATTGTGACACTGGACGAGGGCCAGGATAGGCATGTCACCCAGGGAGTGGGAGGGGGAGTTAAAATGGTTTGCAACATCCTGGTAAACGTTCTCTGTACCCTCGCCAAACCATCCATGTACTTCAGATAGATTGCACACAATGTTCGAAAAGTGGCCTAACTAAAGTTTTATACAGCTGTAACATAACTTGCCAACGTTTTTATTCGATCCGTGGCTGATGAAGGCAAACATGTTGCATGCCTTCTTGACCACCTCATCCAGCAATGTTACCACTTTCAGGGATCTGTAGATCTGTGCACCCAGATCCCTCTGTATGTCAATGCTATTCGGGGTTCTGACATTTATTGTATCATTTGCACCTGAATTGATTTTCCGAAATGCATCGCCTGGCCCTTGTCCAGATTAAACTCCATCTGTCATTTCTCAGCCCAACTTTCCAACTGATCTATATCCCGCCGTATCCTTTGACAATTCTCTTCACTGCCAATTTTGTTGTTATCCGTAAACTTAATAATCAGACCACCTACACATTTCTCAATATATGCATGTATATCACAAGCAACTAAACTCCCAGCACTGATCCCTGTGGAACACCACCGGTTACTGATCTCCATTTCGAAAAGCAGCCTTCTATTACTATTCTTCGTCTTCTATGACCAAACCAGTTTAGTATCCATCTAGCCAGCTCAACCCAGACCCCATGAGATTCCAGCTTTTGTACCAGCCTGCCATGAGGTACCTTATAAAATGCCTTACTAAAGTCTATGTTGATAACTTCCACTGCCCTTCATTCATCAATTATTCTTGTCACCTCCTCAAAATAGTCAATCAAGTTGGTGAGACATGACCTTCCCCAGACAAGCCCATGCTCCTTATCACAAACAACTCCACTCACTTCCAAATCTGATTAAATCCTGTCTCTCAGTGGTTTCTCCAAAAGCTTCCACACCACTGACAAGAAACCCACTGGCCTCTGATTACCTGGATTATCTCTGGTTCCCTTCTTAAATAGTGGAGCAACATTAGCCATTCTCCATTCCTCTGGAATCTTGCCTACGGCCAAAGAGGATGCGAAGATATCTGTTAAGGCCCCGAGTATTTCCTCCCTTGTCTCCCACAGTATCCTGGGATAAGTCCCATCTGACCATGGGGACATGTCTAACTTAATGTATTTAAGACACTTGACACTTTCTCCTTCATTATGTTGACTTGCCCGAGAGTATTCACACACCTTTCCCTAAACTCAACATCCCTCACACCCCTCTCTGTGGTGAATACTGATATAAAGTACTCATCAAGGATCTTGCCCATTTCCTCTGGGTCCATACACAACCTCCCTCCTTTCCCTAGCTACATTCTTGTTCCTAATACATGTAAAAAATGCCTTGTGATTCTCTTTATCTCTGCTGGTCAAGGAGAATTTATGGCCCCTTTTAGCCCTCCTAACTCCCCATTTGAGCTCATTCCTACTTTCTCTATATTCTTCAAGAACTTTGGCTGTTTTTAGCTGCCTGGACCTTAAGTATGATTTTTTTTGTGACTATGCTGATAATTTCTCCTGTCATCAAAGGTTCTCAAATCCTACCATTCCTACGCTTCACTTTCATGGGAACATACCTATCTTGCACTCTAATCAACTGGCCTTTAAAAGACTCCCATATGTCAAATGTGGATTTACCCTCAAACAGCTGCTCCCAATCCACATTCTCCAATTCTTACCTAATTCACTTACAGTTGGTCTTCCCCAGTTTAACACCTTCACCTTCATCAAAAGGGCCACCCTTTTACTAGCCATAAGAATCCATGCTGTATGATTACATGAGTCTTGATAATTTGAGAGATTGCTAGCCAATAATGGCCTGAGTGGGGATAAGGAGGGGGTAGGCACATGGTGCTGAGATAGAGGATTGACCATGATCATACAGAATGGCAGTGCAGCTCGACGGGCTGAATGGTGTGACCAAAGTTTAGCTTGTTTGCTTTTAAGTTTGGTGTGTACCTGCGCAGTGCCTCTGGATATCTTCATTGATAAGTTTCACACGGTTTAAATTGCGTTCTGATTTTCTATTCTTACAAACGATGCGAATAACTTTGCACTTCCCAATGCTCCATCTGTCGTTTTGTTGCCCATTCTCTACATTCACATTCGCACTATTCTCTTTGTAAGAATTCTTCATTGAATTATTAATAGCTTTCATTCAGCAATAGCTTCTAAATCTTGGTTAGTACCTGCATTGAAATTTTGGACATGGAAGATCCATATAAATTTCCCATGTGTTCATACTTTAACTCCAACTGCGAGGCATTGGAGTAGATTTACCTCTTCTCAGATTGGCAAATCGGAGGAGGTACACCTTTTCCTCGATGAAACTTCTATGGAATGCCCCTGGTTTACTCATTGCTCAGTGAAATCCCGCTAAAATGATTATAAGCTTGGCATTTCCCAGGGGTCAAATACTGCTTCGCACAAGAGAAAGTTCCAGCAGCTTGTTGATTGCTCTACAGCTCATCCGCCCCAATCTTCACTCTGACAATTTCATTTCTGCTTTTGGAAAATGCCTTTAAGACAATGTGGCCCACATGCAAATCCCTTATTTACTTGAATGAACTTTACTGATTTGGAAATATTCTTCAATGCTGAATTTGAGAAATTAGATACCATGATGCCAGTCCATCATTTTATTAATAATTAACCTTTTCCTCATGTTCTCATGAAGCTGAAGAGTCATTCTGAGGTAATTATGTGTTAATGCTATATGAGGCTGCAGCCTTTTGCTAATGTTACTGGGCTAGTAATTCAGAATCCCTGAATAATGGTTGAATTTCACCATGGTAGATGGTAAAATTTGAGCTCAATAAAAGTCAGGAATTAAAAGCTAGATTAGTGATTCTGATCTAAGCATAGCTGATTATCATAGAAACCTGTTAGTTCACTCATGCCCTTTTAGGGAAATCTGCCTTTTTTACTCGGCCTAGACTGCATATGACTTCAGACCCACCCTCTGGGTAATTAGACATGAATGCTGGCCCAGTCAATGATGTCCATAACCCCTGAAGGAGTTTTTGAAAGACACTCCATTCAGCAATTCTTTCTATAGATGCTTTCCTAAGCAACCTGTTCAAAGATGTTATTACACACGTTTTGAGCAGGTGCATCTTGAACCTGGGCCTCCTGGTTCAAAGGCAGGGACCACAGGATCATATGATCCATCAAAATCTGAAGAAGGGTCTAGGCCCAAAATGTCAGCTTTCCTGCTCCTGAGATGCTGCTTGGCCTGCTGCATTCATCCAGCTCCACACCCTGTCAAGACACATCAGTAGCTGTGGGATTTGATATGGGCCTTAATCCAATGATATACACTGCTCAGCCATGATAAATAGACCCATTCTTTAAATGTTTAGATAGCCAGTGTATGCTGACAACTCATTCACTTACAGGAGGGATGGCTGGAAAAAAAAGCCCAGCAGGACTTCCATTTGCTACGTGCTAGTGAGGCGAGGAATAGGGAGAGAGAGGAGTTGAACACATGCCTACAGGGATGGTGCAGGAGGGAGGGTTTTGGATTCTTGGATAATTGGGGCTCTTTCTGGGGTAGGTGGGACCTCTACAAGCAAGATGGTCTTCGCCTGAACCAGAGGGGTACCAATATCCTGGGGGGCAAATTTGCTAAGGCTATTCGGGTGGGTTTAAAATAATTCAGCAGGGGGATGGGCACCAAAATTGTAGTTCGACTATAGAAAAGGTTGAGAGTAGGGTGGTCCCAAATAAAGTTTCAGGGAAGCAACATGACGCTGGCAAGCAAGAAGTTGGTTTGAAGTGTGTCTACTTCAACGCCAGGAGCATCCAGAATAAGGTGGGTGAACTTGCAGCATGGGTTAGTACCTGGGACTTCGATGTTGTTGCCATTTCGGAGACATGGATAGAGCAGGGACAGGATTGGTTGTTGCACGTTCCGGGATTTAGATGTTTCAGTAAGAACAGAGAAGATTGTAAAAGGGGGACAGGTGTGGCATTGTTGGTCAAGGACAGTATTACAGTTGCAGAAAGGATGTTTGGGGACTCGTCAACTGAGGTAGTATAGGCTGAGGTTAGAAACAGGGAAGGAGAGGTCACCCTATTGGGAGTTTTCTATAGGCCTCCGAATAGTTCCAGAGATGCAGAGGAAAGAATAGCAAAGATGATTCGCGATAGGAGTGAGAGAGACAGGGTAGTTGTCATGGGGGACTTCAAAAAGAGAAAAAAAAGAAGGCATACAGTGTTTTAGCTTTTATTAATAGAGGGATCCAGATCCGGAACCAAGAGGTTATGCTGCAGCTGTACAAAACTCTGGTGCGGCCGCACTTGGAGTATTGTGTACAGTTCGGGTCACCGCATTATAAGAAGGATGTGGAAGCTTTGGAAAGGGTGCAGAGGATGTTTGCTAGGATGTTGCCTGGTATGGAGGGAAGGTCTTACGAGGAAAGGCTGAGGGACTTGAGGCTGTTTTCATTAGAGAGAAGAAGGTTGAGAGGTGACTTAATTGAAACATATAAAATAATCAGAGGGTTAGATAGGGTGATAGGGAAAGCCTTTTTTTCTAGGATGGTGACGGCGAGCACGAGGGAGCATAGCTTTAAATTGAGGGGTGTGGAAGATATAGGACAGATGTCAGAGGTAGTTTCTTTACTCAGAGAGTAGTAAGGGAATGGAACGCTTTGCCTGCAACGGTAGTAGATTCGCAAACTTTAGGTACATTTAAGTCGTCATTGGATAAGCATATGGACGTACGTGGAATAGTGTAGGTTAGATGGGCTTGAGATTGGTATGGCAGGTCGGCACAACATCGAGGGCCGAAGGGCCTGTACTGTGCTGTAATGTTCTATGTTCTATGTTCATTTCCATGCGTCCCTCATGACTGCAGAGCATCCCAAGGCTCTTCACACACAATGCCGCATTTTCAGAATGTGACTGCCGTTGTCATATTGGCAATGAGGCTGCCAGTTGGAGCACAGCAAGACCTCACACAGCATGTGATGTCATTATCATTAGTTATTTGTTTCAGATGGCCAATGATTTGAGGTGCTGGTATATTACCAGAATTCTGAAACAGGAGCATCCATTATTTAAAACCTGCTCACTCACTGATTAACTGTAAACAGCTACAGCTGCTACAATTTTCTCCACCCGCTACTTGTGAAGTGACATTCTGTGTCAGCTAAATCACGCTCAATCCTCAATCTAAGGGTAAGGGGCACTTCTCTGTTCCCTCACTCCCTTTTCTTTTGCTTTTTTCCCCTACCTGTTTCTGTCTTCTCCATAGATGTCCTGTTTATCATCTCTCTTCTTCTGCATTCTCCTTGTTACTTTCTCTCCTCTTTAGATAAAGTGACAATCAAAAGAGGAACTCGGGCTCAGATGGTTGAGTGGAAAAGGCAAGCATGATTTTTCGAATGAGTTGCACTCATTTTTTTCTCCATGCCTGAGGCATGTAGGTCAATATATTTTTAGCTGTGTGTCACCATGCCCCTTGTTCACTAATTGCATGTAAACAGACTACTAATTGGTCTGAACAGAGATGGTAAGAGCAGCCGATGCTGGAGCCAGTGATAATACAGTGTGGAGCTGAAGGAACACAGCTGGCCAGGCAGCATCAGAGGAGCAGGAAAGCTGATCTTTTGCGTCGGGACCCTTCTAATTTCCTCCATTTCTAAAGACTGGTCCCGACCCCAAACATTAGCTTTCCTGCTTCTCCGATGCCGCCTGGCTTGCTGTGTTCCTTTAGCTCCACACTGTGTTACCACAAATTGGTCTGAAGCTGCGTTTTAGCTTTTCTGAATAGCTGTTTCAATGTGGAGGAAATTTCAAGAGCTGGCACAGGGAATAAGTGATTTTAGTTGCAATTTCTAGTCTGTCTTGTCGCTAAGTGTTGATCGATGAGGCTGTATTCCACATTGTAAGGGACACAAGGCCCACTTTCAGCTGTAGCCGCTGATTCTGAACCTTGGCAAGAAGCTGTCAAGTGGAAACCTGAAAATAGTAATCCCATTGTTCTGTGAAGTTGGAAAGATGAAGATGTATGATCTTATGTGCCAATGTTTCTGTTTTGTACAATAACTCCGTTGGAGGAAACCAAAATAAATTAAACAGTATTTGAGTGACTCTGAAGAGGCACTAATACAATTTCTTCAGTGTTTCATGCAGTGCTGAAATATAGACCGCAACAATTGGTGTGGTAGAAAGATGATGAGCTGCTCAGTATTATGCTTCCAATTGTGTCCATTATGTACAATCCAAGTGGTGCACTGGAAGGTTGATGCTTTGCCAGAGAAGAACATGTCCTTGTTCTTCACTGCACTGATTTTCAAAATAATATCTTTGAGATATGAAATTAATACAAGTTGCCCCTACGGTGAGTCATTCACTCACAAATAAATTGTAGTTTTTGCCTGGACCATGTCTGATACTGCTGTGTAGATGTGACATAACTTCAGGTTTGGTGAAAATGTGTTTGATGTACATTGTTTCATCTCACTATTTCAACATTATCTTACACCTTATTCCTATGTTATTTGCATTAGTTTATCACAGTATGTTGACTTGAAGCCCATTAATTAATATTTTTAAACACCTTAAAAGTAAAACAAAATGGAGTCAGTGACTAACAGTTAGCGAGGAAGGGTTTAAAGAGAGAGTTAGGAAGAGCAAGGAGGGAACATGAGCAGACATTCGCAGGTAGAATAAAGGAGAACCCTAAAGCTTTCTATAGGTATGTGAGGAATAAGAGGACGACTAGGGTAGGAATAGGGCCCGTCAAAGACAGAAGTGGGAAGTTGTGTGTGGACCCTGTGGAGATCGGAGAGGTGCTAAATGATTATTTCTCATCTGTTTTCACGGAGGAACAGGAGAATATTGTAGAGGAGATGACTGAGTTACCAGCTATTAAACTTGAAAGGATTGAGGTTAGTAAGGAGGAGGTGTTATCAATTCTAGAAGGTGTGAAGGTAGATAAATCCCCTCGGCCAGATGGGATTTCTCCAAGGATTGTCTGGGAAGCTAGGGAGGAGGTGACGGAGCCATTGGCCTTTATCTTTGAGTCCTCATTGTTTACAGGTTCAATACCAGAGGACTGGAGGATTGCAAATGTTGTGTCCTTGTTCAAGAAGGGCAGTAGGGATGACCCAGGTAATTATAGACCTGTGAGCCTTATGTCTGTTGTAGGAAAAATTTTGGAAAGGATTATAAGAGATAGGATTTATAATAATCTAACAAGGAACAATTTGATTGGAGATAATCAGCATGGATTCGTAAGGGCAGGTCGTGTCTCACAAACCTCATTGAGTTTTTTGAGAAGGTGACCAAGCATGTGGATGAGGGAAGGGCAGTTGTCGTGGTGTACATGGGCTTCAGTAAAGCCTTTGATAAGGTTCCACATGGTAGGCTATTGGAGAAAATACAGAGGCACGGGATTGAGGGAGATTTAGCAGTTTGGATTAGAAACTGGCTTTCTGTAAGAAGGCAACGAGTGGTGGTTGATGGAAAATATTCAGCCTGGAGTCAAGTCACTATTGGTGTGCCTCAAGGATCTGTTTTGAGACCACTGCTGTTTGTCATTTTTATAAATGACTTGGATGCAGGCATAGGCGGATGGGTTAGTAAGTTTGCAGATGACACTAAAGTCGGTGGAGTGGTGGACAGTGTGGAAGAATGTTGCAGATTGCAGGGAGACTTGGATAAACTGCAGAATTGGGCCAGAAGGTGGCAAATGGAGTTTAATACGGATAAATGTGAGATGATTCACTTTGGGAAGAATAATAGGAAGGCAGAATACCGGGTCAATTGACAGATTCTTGGTAGTGTAGATGTGCAGAGGGATCTTGGTGTCCACGTACATTGACCCCTGAAAGTTGCCACCCAGGTTGATAGTGCTGTTAAGAAGGCTTACTGTGTTTTAGGTTTTATTGGTAGAGGGATTGAATTCCAGAGGCGTGATGTCATGCTGCAACTGTACAAAACACTAGTGCGGCCTCACTTGGAATATTGCGTACCGTTCTGTCGCTCCATTACAGGAAGGATGTGGAAGCATTGGAAAAGGTACAGTGGAGATTTACCAGGATGTTGCCTGGTCTGGAGCGCAGGCCCTATGAAGAAAGGCTGAGGGACTTGGGTCTGTTCTCATTGGAGGGAAGGAGGCTAAGAGGGGATTTAATAGAGACGTACAAGACGATCAGAGGATTAGATAGGGTGGACAGTGAGAGTCTTTTTCCGAGGATGATGACTTCAGCTTGTACAAGGGGGCATAGCTACAAATTGAGGGGTGATAGATTTAAGACAGATGTCAGAGGCAGGTTCTTTACTCAGAGAGTGGTAAGGGCGTGGAACGTCCTTCCTGCCAATGTAGTTAACTCAGCCACATTAGGGGCATTTAAACAGTCCTTGGACAAGCATATGGATAATGATGGGATAGTGTAGGGGGAGGGACTTAGATTAGTTCACAGGTCGGCGCAACATCGAGGGCCGAAGGGCCAGTTCTGCGCTGTATTGTTCTATGTTCTAACACTCATTTAGTATAACATCAGGAAGAAGTCATTCAGGCCCTATTCCACCATTCAATGAGATCTGGCTGAATCTACAACCTAACTCTGTCTAATTGCCTTTTATCTAGCTCCCTTAGCACCTTGAATGGCGCCGAACCTCACAGAGACATCCCCTTTTTACTTGATGAGTACTTCAAACGATGGCATTATGCACTTCTTCCAGAATGTTACAGATTCCACTGGATTGATTGAAAAAGCCAAGTACATTCTCTCAGTGTCCTGAATAATATTTTACCCTTTGAGCCAAAATCACTGAAAACAGATCATTCAAAGATTGTAAGCATTGAAAAATGACCTGTTTCCGAATTAGAACAGTGGCTCCCTTTGAAATGTAATTAACTGCCTGTAAACTACTTTGAGATGTCCCTTTTGAAAGGTGTTGTTAATAATAGTTATACATTTGTAATAAAGCAGCTGCTTCTTTAAGTGACTACCCAGTCAATGGAAGGAACAGTGGCGTGAGACTAATTGAGATAGTTGCCTCAAACAGTAAGCACAGCTGAACAGGCTCCATTGTTGCTGTTCAATTATATGATAAGCTTGAGACATTTTCCCAGCCATCCTGTTCATAGATATTATTACGCATCTCTGGAACAGTGGGACTTGAGCCCAGTCCTCCTGGCTCAGAAGGAGGGGCTCTACCACTGCACGGCAAGAGCCCTGAGAAAGAGTGCAACAAGAATGTGGGAAAAGGCCTGCCATGCATTGGCCAAGAATCACACCTGGGCCTATTTCAGGGGAATGAGTGTGCTATCTTCACTTAATCTGACTTGGATGTAATTCTGGTCTGTATAACAATTGGCTCTTAATTCCTTTTGAAAGATCCCAGAAACACAAATAACTACCACGGCCCATCACCTTCTCAAGAGCAGCTAGGGACAGGCAATAAATGCAAGGCAGCTAGTGACAACCACATCTCACAGAATGAATTAAAACAAAGCTCATGGTAAACTTTCTCAACGCGATTAGGAATTGGAAATTAATGTCTCCTGGCCGGCATCGGGAGGCAACGGCCAAGTGATATTATCGCTGGACTGTTAAACAAGAGACCCAGATAATGTTCTGGAGACCTGGGTTCGAATCCCACCACGGCAGATGGTGGAATTTGAATTCAATAAATAGGTGGAATGATAATCTAACGATGACCATGAATCCATTGTCATTATTGGAAAATCCCACCTGGTTCACTAATGACCTTTACAGAAGGAAACTGCCATCCTTACCTGGTCTGGCCTACATGTGACTCCAGACACCTAGCAATGTGGTTGACTCTGAGCTGCCCTTTGGGCAATTAGAGACTGGCAATAAATTCTGGCCTGGCCGGTGATGCCTTTATCCTGTGAATGAATTTTTTTTAAAATCACCAATCAACACAACTGGAGGAACACAGCAGGTCAGGCAGCATCAGAGGAGCAAGAGTCTGACTTCAACATCTGCAGCTCTTGCTGTCTCTGAGTGTCTATAAAAATTCACCTGCTTCAGTCAAGCAAACATGCCAAAGGTATTGAACGCAGTTCTCTGGTCCAGATTGTTAGTTATTTGTGGACTTTGAGTACAACAATATTAAGGAATTTACAACAATCAGGAATGGGAAGAGACCATTCACATCTGTTTCGCTATTTCACAACTAATCATAACTGCTGCATATCTTAGCTCCATCTATCTGAGCATATTCTTAAATACCCTCATCGAGCAAAGATAGACCATTTTGATTCAAAAATTTTAATTAAGTTAGTGTGTTTTGTTTTTGTGTGAAAGAGTCTGCCTCTTCATGGAAGGGTTCTTTCTAACTTTGAAACAGAACAGAAAGTGCCGGAGAAACTCAGCAGGTCTGGCAGCATCTGTGGAGTGCAAAGCAGAGTTAATGTTTCTCGTCCAGTGATCAGTTCAAGAGAAGTGTCACCGGTCTCAAACATTAGCTCTGCTTTAGAGATAGCAGGAACTGCAGATGCTGGAGAATCCAAGATAACAAGGTGTGGAGCTGGATGGACACAGCAGGTCAAGCAAGCATTAGAGGAGCAGGAAAGCTAACGTTTTGGGCCTAGACCCTTCTTCAGAAAAAAATCTGTTTTCTCCTCCACAGATGCTGCCAGACCTGCTGAGCTTTTCCAGCAACTTTGTTTTTGTTCCTGATTTACAGCATCCGCAGTTCTTTTGGGTTTTTATTTACCATTTAAGCATTACCTGTTTAGCCACCTGAACAGGCGGAGACCTCGGTGGCAACATGCTCCGGAAAATTTAAATTATGATCCAGTCTAAGTTCACTTGACTTGTTTTCTCAGGACGATGGGACTGTCCTATGGAAAAGGAAGGGTAAAGTTGGGCCTGTATTCTCAGATAATAAAATGTGAGGCTGGATGAACACAGCAGGCCCAGCAGCATCTCAGGAGCACAAAAGCTGACGTTTCGGGCCTAGACCCTTCATCAGAGAGGGGGATGGGGAGAGGGAACTGGAATAAATAGGTAGTCCAGCATCTGCAGTTCCCATTATCTCTGATACTATTTTAACCTCACTGCGAAGCCTCTTCCAGGGATGCCTAACCTGAAGAAGTTACCCTCCGCCCTCCGGACCAACCTCAGGGAATCTCTCTCCCATTGCAACTCTCTTGTAACCTCTTCGGCCTTGAAACTGCTTGACCATGTCCTGAAGCAAAACATAGAGCAGTTTTCCGCCGTCTTCGCCTCTTCTTTACTCTCCATCTTCGGTCTGCCTCCCCCTCTCTCCCTATTTATTCCAGTTCCCTCTCCCCATCCCCCTCTCTGATGAAGGGTCTAGGCCCGAAACGTCAGCTTTTGTGCTCCTGAGATGCTGCTTGGCCTGCTGTGTTCATCCAGCCTCACATTTTATTATCTTGGAATTCTCCAGCATCTGCAGTTCCCATTATCCCTGTATTCTCCAGAAGGTTTCAAAGAATGAGACATCATCTCACTGAAACTTACAAAATACTTAAACGGGTAGGCAGGATAGATATGGGTAAGATGTTCTCCCTGTTCAGAAAAAAATCTGAAGAAGGGTCTAGGCCTGAAACATCAGCCTTCCTGCTCCTCTGATGCTGCTTGGCCTGCTGTGTTCATCCAGCTCCACACCTTGTTATCTCATTAACTTTGCTGTTCTCTCTCTACAGATGCTGCCAGACCTGCTGAGCTTCTCCAGCAATTTCTGTTTTGGCTTTGATTTCTGCTGATCTTTGTTTTATTTTAGTGCTTAAAACTTTGCCTGGTTCGGATTTAAAAGTCGTATCCCCTTGTCCTACACTATCCCCCCAGAGGTAAATATTTGGCCGTATGCAGAAGCTGCGCTATCACTGCCCAGAAAGGAAATGATTGTCAAACAAAGCTGGAGACATGCTTTGTTACTGTCGCACATATCACAATTATCCTCCACTAAATATATTTTGATAGACAACTCACTCTTCCTTTGTTGACAGACATGTTGGAAGTTTGGATCCTGAGCTCTCTTGGCTTCTGCTCATTGTGACACTTTTCAAGAAGACTGTCCTTATCTCAGGAAAGATATTATTATCAAAGGGGGAGTGCAATGAAAGTTCACTTGACTTGTTTTCTCAGGACGATAGGACTGTCCTATGGAAAAGGAAGGGTAAAATTATCCCTGTATTCTCCAGAACGTTTCAAAGAATGAGACACCATCTCACTGAAACTTACAAAATACTTAAATGGGTAGGCAGGATAGATATGGGTAAGATGTTCCCCCTGTTTGGAAAGTCACTCCTGTTTATGAGTATCAACCTTCCCTGGACTGGTATGGAAGTGCCAGCAATGCACCATTTAAGCATGAACAACTGCAACATAAACAAAGTTGCTGGAAAAGCTCAGCAGGTCTGGCAGCATCTGTGGAGGAGAAAACAAAATTAATGTTTCGGGTCTGGTGACCCTTCCTCAGAACTTCCTCCAGTTCTGAGGAAGGGGCACCGGACCCAAAACGTTAACTCTGTTTTCTCCTTCACAGATGCTGCCAGACCTGCTGAGCTTTCCCAGCAACTTTGTTTTTGTTCCTGATTTACAGCATCTGCAGTTCTTTCGGTTTTTATTTACCATTTAAGCATTACCTGTTTAGCCACCTGAACACGCGGAGACCTCGGTGGCAACATGCTCCGGAAAATTTAAATTATGATCCAGTCTAAAGTCATAATGTCTCAATTTGTATAATTCAGTGACCCATTACCTGAAGCTAATAGTTCACAGGGCAAGGGAAGGTCTTATAAAAATGTGACAGTGGCTTTGAAGATGGTCATGAGGTTGTTATGAGTTGGCCATGAGTAAATTATTGCAATTGCAAATAATTATTGATTTCAGGTAGCATGAGTGCTCAGCGGTTAGCACTGCAGCCTCACAGCGCCAGGGATCTGGGGTCAATTCCAGCCTCAGGTAACTGTCTGTGTGGAGTTTGCACATTCTCCCCGTGTCTGCGTGGGTTTCCTCCGGGTGCTCCGGTTTCCTCCCACAGTCCAAAGATGTGCAGGTTAAGTGGATTGACCATGGGAAACGCAGGGTTACAGGGATGCATTAAGGGGGTCAGTCTGGATGGGATGCTCTTTTTAGGGCCACTGTCGACGTGTTGGGCTGAATGGCCCGCTTCCTCACTGTAAGGATTTTATGATAATCATCTCAGTAATGCTATACTTGAAGTTCTGTAGCACTTTTCACAGCCTTGTGACATCACAAAATGTATTAAAACCTATGAAGCACCTTTGGAAATGTAATCACTGCTGTACTGTAGGAAACCCAGTAACCAATGTGCGCATAGTAAGCTCCCCCTGAGCAGCAACACATTAATGACCAACTAATGTGCTTCTGTGATGTTGATTCTGTTATAATCCCAGCTGATAGTTGTACTGAACAAGTCAGCTCTCAGAATGAAACCTGGCTTGAGAGTTTGTAAGATAACAAGGTGTAGAACTGGATGAACACAGCAGGACAAACAGCATCAGGGGAGCAGGAAGGCTGATATTTTGGGCCTCAACCCTTCTTCGGAAAATTAGTGACCCAGATGGGTTTTTCCAACAATGGGCAATGAGTCATGGTCATCATTATTGTTAATTCCAGACATTTATCAAATTCAAATTCCACCATCTGCTGTGGCGAGATTCAAACCCAGATCCCCAGGACATTATTTGAGTCTCTGGGTTTACAGTGCACTGACAATGCCCCTAGGCCATCGCCTCCCCACAGGTGAATTTGAATTCAATGACAAATGTAGGACTAAGAAGTTACTGGTGACCACAATCGTTATCAGATTGTAAACCACAGTGGGCAATGGATTGCTCCTTGTGGGTCCCACCTGGTTCACTAATGCTCTTTAGGGAAGGAAACTGTTATCCTTTATCTGGCCTACACATGACTCCAGACTCACAGCAATGTGCTTGACGCTTAACTACCCTCTGGGCAATTAAGGTTGGGCAATAATTGCTGCCTGGTCAGCGACATCCTCACCCAGTGAATGAATAGAAAAAATTGAACTGAGATTTCTTTTCAAAGGTTACTTTGACTGAACTTCACAGGAGAATATATCAGCTTCTCCTTTTACTTATTAGATCTGTTACGTCTAATTAGACACTTAGAGTTATCGACGTAGAGTCATCGATTTGTACAGCATGGAAACAGGCCCTTTGGCTCAACTTGTCCACGCCGACCAGACATTCCAGATTTATCTAGTCCCATTTGACCCATATCTCTCTGAACCCTTCCTATTCATGTACCCATCCAGATGCTTTTTAAACTATGTAACTGAACCAGGCATAGAACATAGAACATTACGGCACAGTACAGGCCCTTCGGCCCTCGATGTTGTGCCAACCTGTCATACCGATCTCAAGCCCATCTAACCTATACTATTCCATGTACGTCCATATGCTTGTCCAATGACGACTTAAATGTACCTAAAGTTGGCGAATCTACTACCATTGCAGGCATCGTACTTCTATTATGAGTGCAGACAGGGACTTGGTTTAATTTCCCATTCAAGTAAGTACCTCGGCAGACTTTCTGTCCTCCACCAGGGCATTAGGTGACAACTTCCTCCATTCAAGAGTCTTAGATAGGAGTTGAACCCACAGCCTTCTGATCTAAAAGTGGGAGTGCTCCTCACTCAGGCACAGCTGACAACGTAGCCGCGACAGCACCGAAAACATTGCAGTGCTTAATTTGTGATGTAAATATATAATTAACTGAGTAAAGCAAATAGCTTCTGTTTACCACAGCTGTGCGATCTGGGAGGATGGACTGCTCATACACATATCAACACAGACTCTTGACAGCACACTGTCTCTAATCAGCAATGACAAGCGTTAAAAATCACATCAGAATTTACATGCAAAGTTAAATTACACAAACCGATATTAATTTGCACAGTTAGGAGCTCAAGTCAACAGAGACACTGAGTAGAGAGCAGTGATAGGTAGAGTTACCACTCATACTAAATGGAAGGAAGGTTACATGCATTATCATGAGGTTGAAGAATGGGGACAGTTCTAACTTATGGACTTTGACACCATCCAGGACAATGCAGCCCCCGCTTGATTGGTTTCACATCCACAAGCATCCATTCTCTCCACCACCGAAGCTCAGTAGCAGCAGTGCGTACTATCTACAAGATGCACTGCAGAAACTCACAGAAGGTTTTTTAGATGCCACCCTCTAAGCCAAGAACGCTACCACTTAGAAGGACAAGAGCAGCAGGTACACAGGAGCACTGCCCCCTGAAAGTTCCCCGCATCACTCACCATCCTGATTTGGGAATATATCACCATTCCTTCACTGTCACTGAGTCAAAATCCCACACTTGCCTCCCCAATAGCACTTACTTTGCCTCAAGCACATGGATCAATGATATCAGGAAAACACTATAGCTGCTGCAGGGTGGTGAGAGCTGGGAAATATATGCTGGCCCAGACAACAATGTCTACATCCCAGGAATGATTTTTTTTAAATGAGTGCATGAAAAACATTTAAAGCAATTCAAAACAATGCATTTCTTTTCAATTATTTTGTCGAGGTGTTCCCATGGAGACTCTGGAGCGTTGGTCACCAAATCTTCGTCCATGGTGTGCATTTCTTTTCCTTAGTTCATTTTACTTTTTGGGCAAAGAGAAGGCGTAAACCCTGTACAGTATTTCTGTAGCACCTTTCCCAGTGTCAGCACTTCCCAAAGCCTTTCACAGCCAATGAAGTCCTTTCTCAGCGTGGTCACTGCTATAATGTAGGAAACATCACAGCCAGATTGCACAGCAAGATTCCACAAACAGCAAGGTGACTGTAACCAGATCATCTGATTCAAACACGTTGATTAAGGGGTAAATATTGACTCAGGTCACCTTCAGCTTCCTATGTTGCTTTACATGTGGTTCCTGCAGCAAATGAAATTTGTCGTGTCCTGTGGTGTAATTTTAATGATGGTGGAAGAGACCACTCTGTGAGAGGCAGGTAATCGGGTGCCACTATGGGTGTTGGCGCTTGTTGCCGAGCTGCTGTTGTTACTGGTTGTTCGTACTGGCACACGGGTGATGCTGCCAGCTCCCTCAGTCATTAGCTGGTGTCTCCAGGAGCCTGAGCTCCTGTTCATCCGTTTCCAGTTCAATGTGTAGAGCAAGGAGCTTCATCCATCCCGTCTGTACTCAGCACTGGGCCAAACCTCTTCAGAAGGTGGGGAGAAGGGGCAGTGGCAACTCCCAGGAGTGCTCCATTACCCTCAGTACTTTACAGTCTGCAGCAGTGGCAGCATAGTTGTGTTTGTGGTGCTGTGGAAGTGTCTCTACCTCTGAGCCAGGAGACCTGGGTTCAAATCCCACCTGCTCTGGGTCCATCCCTCTGTGAACAGGTTGAGTAGAAATGCCTAGACATGAGCAACAAACCCAGGCTGGTACTTCCAGTGTAGTCTCGAGGAAGTGCTACATTGTCGGAGGCGCTGTCTTTCAGGTGAGAGGTTGTTATGTCTCTCTTGCCTGGTGGATGAACTTCATCCTTTGACACTATTGTGCTGTTCACATGCAAAACAGTTGGAGATTCACTTTGTATATAAAGACGGAGCAATGAGAAATAGGACATTCTCATTGTGTCAAATTTCCAATGCTGAAAAATAAACTATTGTAATAAATTGCTTTCACAATGTGTTTAGTTTCCATTCAGTGTAGGTGGATTTGGGTTAAGTATCTGGCATTATCAAATGCTTCAAGGGGTTGTGGCTGTAATAACATTTTAATTTACACCATATGAATGCATGCCAACATTTTGCAAATGGAGCAAAGTGATAAAGAGATGATGTGGTGCTGACGTTAATCTACTTCGTTAACTAGGGCAGTCCTCATTGTCTTTGAAACAGAGTCACTTGCTTAGCCATTGCAGAGGGCAGTAAAGATCCAACTGCATTGATGTTAAACCTCAGGCCAGCTTCAGGACATTAGTAGACCAGATGGGTTCTTATGACAATCAGTGATAACATCACAGTCTCTCCCAATGAGATTACCTTTCTAATCCAGATGATTTACTTGAATATAGTTTCCACCCAGATGCCTTGGTTGGGAACATGTCCCGAAAACATTAGCACAGGTCTATGGATGAATGATCTTCACCACCATTGCCCTCACTTCAGTTCACGTCACTACCTTCCTGACCCTCAGCCTCGATTCTGATGCAGCGACACACTGTCCCTTTTTATAATTACATGTTTAGAACTTCAGAGAGGGGCGCAGAGGAGATTTACCAGGATACTACCTGGACTGGAGCGCAGGTCTTATGAGGAAAGGTTGAGGGAGCTAGAGCTTTTCTCATTGGAGTGAGGAAGCATGAGAGGTAACTTGATAGAGGTGTACAAGATGATGAGAGGCATAGGTAGAATGGATAGCCAGACACTCATTCCCAGGGTGGAAATGACTGTTATGAGGGGGCATAATTTTAAGGTGATTGGAGGAAGGTATTAGGGAGATGTCAGAGGTAGGTTCTTTACACAGAGAGTGGTGGGTGTGTGGAATGTGCTGCCGGCTGTGGCAGTGGAGTCAGATACTTTAGGGACTTTTAAGTGGCTCTTAGATAGGTACATGGAAGATAGTAAAATGTAGGGTATGCAGGGTAGTTTGATCTTAGTAGGATAACAGGTCGGCACAACATCTTGGGCTGAAGTGCCTTTCCTGTGCTGTACTGTTCTACATTCTATGTAATATTAAAGCCAGATGCACTTTAATTATTTCAGATGTTCATCAGATAATATAAGGCCATAAGAAATGGGAACAGGAGTAGATGCTTTGGCCCTTTGAGCCTGTTCTGCCTTCAATTGGATCATGGTAGGTCTGACATTCCTTAGGTCCACTTTCCTGTCCTTTCCCTATAAACCTTGACCTTTTCCAACGATGTTTTATTCACCCAAGGGATATGGGCATCACTGGCTGGGCCCAGCATTTATTGCCTGACCCTGGTTACCCCTTGAGAAGGTGGAATGAGCTGCCTTCTTGAACCACTGCAGACCGTGTGCTGTTGGTAGACCCATATGACCTTAGGGAGGGAATTCCAGGATTTTAACCCAGAGCTACTGAAGGAATGGAGATACATTTCCAAGTCAGGATGGGGAGTGGCTTGGAGGAGAAACTGCAGGTGGAGGTGTTCCCATGCACCTAATCAAGAATCTATCTGAATCTTAAATTTACACAAAGATTCTGCCCCCACAGCTCTCTGTGGCAGGAGATCCAAAAACTCACAATGCTCTGAGAGAAAAAAATCCTCCTCATCTCAGTCTTAAATTGGCACCTCTTTATTCTGAGACTGTACCATCTGGTCTTAGAATCTCCCAGGAGTGGAAACATCTTCTCAACATTTACCCTGCCAAGCCCAGCGGTGACAGTTTTTATCACAACTTGTGTTCCCTACCATCACCTGCTGTTCTTTTGATGCAAACTGCAACTGGAGAATGGCAGGAGCAATGTCCAGGGTGGGCAGGGCCAGTATTGGTTGGATGGGTGAAAACACAACATTTTGTCTGTTGGACACTGAGACACTGAAGGAGCCCCATAGAGTCCATTTGTAACTGCAGTTGTCACTGTTACAACTCACTGCAGTGGCATGCTGAAAACCAAGCCCCTTGAGAGCCAGAGGAGCCATAAAAGATAAAGATTTTAAAATTGAGACACAAAATCCTCAAACTATCTGGTTTTCAGGCTCAGTTTGACAGAAAACACCCACAAAGTTTTTATAAAAACTGAAAGAACTGCAGATGCTGTAAATCAGGAACAAAAGCCAGGCTTTTGTAATAGACAAGAATCACTATTTATTGCAGGTCATTACATTCTTGCTGCAGGGAAATGATTAAATAAGCAAAATCTATAAACTAAGATGCTAAACCCCTTATCAACTCCCCCTTACACATTCATCGACAAATAGACATAAAAAAGAGAAAACAAATACACATGGGCAGAGGGAAAACTGGGACACAGTTCTGTAGTCTTTGCTCACAAGATCTGTTGGGTTTGTTCTTGCTGCTACAAACGTTTCTCCCTGATCTCCCTTTTTTTGTACAATTTGGCTGGTTTGAAAGATGCAGTAGGTGGCTGGTTCATTCATGAAAGCTCACTGACTTATCCAATTCAAAGTCACAACTCACAGTATCTGCTGAAGGAAATGTAAGCTGGTTTTAAAGTGGCTTACTGCAGAGAGCTAAGAAAGAACGTTTTCTTTTCTGACTGCGACACACCCCATGGTTCCTCCTCTGGACTGATTGGTTGCATTCTTCCCAAGCTGTCAATCACCTGACAACTAATCACAATGTGTTGACAGGTAAAGGACTAGTGTTATCGATAGTAAGAGCTGCAGATGCTGGAGTCTGAGATAACACAGTGTGGAGCTGAAGGAACACAGCAGGCCATGCAGCATCAGATAAGCAGGAAAGTTGACATTTCAGGTCAGGACCCTTCTGAAGAAGCTATGGAGAGAAAACAGAAGAATGGGGTTGAGAACCATATCAGCCATGAGTAAATGGTGGAGCAGACTCGATGGGCTGAATGGCCTAACCCTGCTTTTATATCTTATGGCCTGTGGTCTATTTCAGTCCACCTTTTTTAAAAAGTACAAGCTATAAAAGGGCACACTGTTTGTATTTATCCATTTTCAATGCATGCAGTGTGAGTGTGCTTAAGTCTGAAATGTTGCCCATTGACATCTCAATAATGCGGAAGTCGGTGGTAAGGATTTAAAAGGAAGTGAACTCTGGCTAAATCATCATTTGTGAACTTTCCAAGGATGCTGTGGAGTATCACTGCATCATAAATCATCAAAATATTCTGATGGACTTCACTGAAATCCACAGAATTTAAGGATTGATGTGGATGTAACATGGCGATCACTTAGCCAGTCTGGCATCATCATCATGTAGGTGCACAGGGCTATGGTGGAGCAGGCAATAGTGAGGCTAAAGATGGGTTTTAGCTGTTTGGACCAGTGTGAGGGGAGCCTCCAGTATAGAGCAGACAGAGTGTGCCGTGTCACCTGTGCCATGCACGAACTGGAACATGGGGATGAAATGATGTGGAACTGGGGGAGCGAATGCAGTCTTCTGAGGAGGAGAAGGACTTTGGAGAGGAGGAGGACATCCTTGTGCATGACAAAGATTGGTAAGATCAGGCTGACGCAGCCTAACAGGGCCTGATTGGCAGCCGGTTCCAGCAAATGAGAGCTGGGTGTAGCAGACCATTGTGGACCTGGAAAGCAGTTGTTGGCCATGATGACTGGCGCTCTGTGGTGAACGGCAGCCTCTACTCATTTCCTTTGCTCCCCTGTTTGCTGACTGACAACAAAAGCTCCTGTTCAGAATTGTCTGATTGTTTCCTGTAGGTGATGCTCCCTTCCAGGACAAAGACAAGATGCAGGTGTCCAACAGGCATTGGTGACGGCTAGCGGCAACCTAGAGTGGGTGTTTAGGTGAGATGTGGCTAAGGACAAGTAAACTGTATGGTCTGGTGGTTAAACAACAACTGTGATGGTAGAAGGGGTTACATGTATGACAGAGCATCAGTAATCCTGCCATGTGCCGGGGCAGTGTAGATTTGTGGTTACGGTGCCATTATATGTTGGTGTGTGGCAATGTTAGATTGGCAACACTTGTCCCAGTGCACAGAGGCCTTTCAGAGATGATACAGGTGCAGGGATTTTAGTCTTTCAGCATCAGTGGTAAATTATGCCAGGAACAGCACATAGTGAGACAAGGTCAGAACCAGATGGGAGGGACTCGCTAGGGCAGACGTGCTAGTTAATGAGGTGAAACCGACAAACACAGAAAGTGTTGGAGGATCTTCAAAAGTACTTGAAGAAGGGACACTGGGCTTGAAACGTTAACTCTCTTTTTTTCTCTGATGCCATCAGAGCTGCTGAAATTCCCCAGCAATTTCTGGTTTTGTTTGTTCCAGATTTCCAGCATCAGCAGCTGTTTGTTTTATTTTCAAGCCAATGAGTTGAGTTTGTTAAGATACAGTGAGAAATCTCACTAGGCTTTCAGCAAAAAAATTCCTGAAAAGACTCCACTTAACTCACTTCTGACCAAAAAACCATAAGATTCAGCCAAATGAGATAGTTTACCTCATTGAAGGGAGCCTAGAATTGCAAATTGTCGTAGTTATTTTCTGGATCGGCATTACAACATGATGCTATTCCAGATCGTCTGCTTAATAATGAATAGCTTACTATCAGTCATGTTCAGAGCTATTTCTATAATTTACTGTGATTCTTCATCTAAAATGCTGGCTGAATTCTCCATATTCCTGTGGCTGGCTATGTGAGACTTCTAAAATCAGAATGCTAGTTTATTCAATAAAGTGCAAATATTAAAAATTGATTTTTGGAATTCATAATACCATAGACAGGCTTCACTTGAGAACATTCACAATCAATAAGCTTTTTAAATTAAAATCAAATCACTAGATAAATCCTCACTTCTCATCTTAACTCTTTATCCCACCCACATTCCATCCTAGAGGTCTTGTCCATCAGGTTGACTGGGGCTAAAGGCTTTTGGAATAACCCAGTCCGAAATGGGGACCCCAAAGGAAAAACAGGCCCCTCTTCTGAAACTTCTTTAATTGACAGCCTTTGGCAAAATAAAAGGATACTTTATTTTCCCTCCAATTTCAACAGCGTTGCACTTTGGTGAGGACAGATAAATCACCTCCTCTCCTTTCAGCCTTGCCAGTTGATTACGACAAAGGTTTAAGTTCTTTCCAACATAGGGCTATATCTTTCTCCAACTAAAATGCAGTTAAGTGTTTTCAAAGAACAAAGAAGAAAGAACAAAGAACAAAGAAAATTACAGCACAGGAACAGGCCCTTCGGCCCTCCAAGCCTGTGCCGATCAAGATCCTCTGTATAACCTGTCATCTATTTTCTGAGGGTCTGTGTCCATTTGCTCCCTGCCCATCCATGTACCTGTCCAAATATATCTTAAAAGATGCTAACGTGTCTGCGTCTACCACCTCCACTGGCAACGCGTTCCAGGCACCCACCACCTTCTGCGTAAAGAACTTTCCACACATATCTCCCTTAAACTTTCCTCCTTTCACTTTGAACTCATGACCGCTAGTAATTGAATCCCCCACTTGGGGAAAGAGCTTCTTGCTATCCACCCTGTCTATACCCCTCATGATTTTGTAGACCTCAATCAGGTCCCCCCTCAATCTCTGTCTTTCTAATGAAAATAATTTTCAACAAGGAAACATTCACAATGCTTTCTTGGTGAAAAGAAAGGTGAAAGAAAGAGCAACTTACTCACTGACTAACCCCAAGAATAATAAGAAAGCTATAACTTTAAGCAGGCAGACTCTCTAAAACATTGGAGGCCATCTCACACACAAACACTCAGTCTCTCTCGCACACACACAGGCATGAGGTTAAAGAAGACCGTGCCTAGGACAAAGGAAGGGAAAGGAATATACAAATCAAAGTTCATATCAAAAGCCCAAAGATCTGCGGATGCTGTAAGTCAGAATTAAAGACAGAAATTGCCAGAAAAGCTCAGCAGGTCTGGTGGCATCGGTGAAGAGAAATCAGTTAATGTTTTGGACCCGAAATATTAACTCTGATTACTCTTCATATGCTGCCAGAGCTGCTGAGCTTTCCTGGCAATTTCTGTTCTTGTTAATGTCCTTAGTATAAGGTTTAAGTCAAAGAGCACAATTGGTGAGATTGTGTCTTGGCCAATCGGCAGTAATGAATCCCACAGTTGTCCTTTGCATTGTGACAGCTGATGTTTCTGCTCAATCAATATCATTACTGTGTGATTTCTCATTGGAAAAGGAGAGAGATTACCTTTTGTGGCCTTTATCAGCAGTCAGAACTCCATCACCCTGCTCAGCCAAAAGCAGTTTCTTGAAATACAAACTATGTGGACGTTTTCACCAGTGAATTTTTGGTTTGTTTTTCAGGCTTCATAACTCTGAGCAATGTTTTCAGCTGCATCATGTGAAGGCTCTCATGATGGTGCATATTAGATAGAAGAAGAGAGCCTTTATATCCATCTGGGGTGGGAGCAATGAATGGGCTGCATGGTCACCTGATGTCATTGTCTTTGAACAAAGTGTTAATTTCAGAGATAGTAGGAACTGCCAATTCTGGAGAATCTGAGATAACAAAGTGTAGAGCTGGATGAAAACAGCAGGCCAAGCAGCATCAGAGGAGTAGGCAGGCTGACGTTTCGGGCCTAGACCATTCTTCAGAAATGGGGGAGGGGAAGGGGTTTAAATAAATAGGGAGAGGTGGATGGAAGATGGATAGAGGAGAAGATAGGTGGAGAGGAGACACACAGGTCAAGAAGGCGGGGATGGAGCCAGTATATGTGAGTGTAGGTGTGGAGTTAGGGTTGGGGATAGGCTGGCCCAGGGAGGACGAACAGGTCAAGGAGGCAGGATGAGGTAGGAGGTGGGGGTGGAGCTTGAGGTGTAAGGAGGGGATAGGTGGGAGGAAGGACAGATTAAAGAGGTGGGGACGAGCTGGGCTGGTTTTGGGATGCAGTGGGGGGAGGGGAGATTTTGAGGCTGGTGAAGTCCACATTGATACCATTGGGCTGCAGGGTTCTCAAGCGGAATATGAGTTGCTGTTCCTGCAACCTTCGGGTGGCATCATTATGGCACTGCAGGAGGTCCAGGATGGACATGACGTCAGAGGAATGGGATGGGGAGTTGAAATTGTTCGCAACTGGGAGGTGTAGTCGTTTGTCATGAACCAAGAGTAGATGTTCCACAAAGCGATCCCCAAGCCTCTGCTCTTAATTTCAGAGCTGCTGCCTCCTACTGGTTACCTGGAACTTGGCCACTTGTGTGGTCAGGTGATGCCACGGTCATTTTAAGTCTGTACTTCTGTCCCTTTTTAACACTGTTTCAGTCTTTGAAGTTCCGGGTATTAAACCGGATGATGGAATTCAAAAATCAAAAATCCATATTTTTCTTCATCGTGACTTCATTAGTATACAAAATGATCAGGGGTATAGATAGAGTGGACAGCCAGAGAGGTTTTCCTGGGGTGGAGGTAGCTATTACGAGGGGGCATAGTTTTAAAGTGAAAGGAGGTAGATCTCGGGGAGACATCAGAGGTAGGTTCTTTACTCAGAGAGTGGTAGGGACGTGGAATGCATTTCTGGAGAGGGTAGAGGAGTTGGCCTCATTAGGGGCATTTAAGCAGCTATTAGATAGGCATACGGATGACAGTATAAGGTAGGGGTGGAGGTTAGATAGGCCTTAAGTTTAGGGTAAAAGTGTGGCACAACATTGTGGGCTGAAGGGCCTGTACTGTGCTGCACTGTTCTATGTTCTATGTGACAACAGTTAGATGCTATATTATAGGTTAAATGTGCTTCTGGGATTGTGATTAATTGAATGGTTTTGGCTGCAAGGCTAATTTCAACATTAGATTGAGCAGCATTTTGCAAAATGTTGACTTGTGTTACATGATATTTTTCCAATGGGCAAGGCACCACAATGCATAAGCAGGAGAAACTCACTTATCATCTTTTGGAAAGAGATTGCAAGACAGGTTTAGCTTTGAAAATAATTATTCTGCTATTGAGCATTTAAAATAAAATCCAGGTCTGTGGCTTGACAGACAATCTGTTTTGAAATAGAAATGAAATACAATTCCAACTTTAAAAACAGCTACCCAGTGCTTGTTGTCGTAACTGTGGAGAAAATGCAGGAAAGTGGATGTGAGGAATGCCCAATCAGCCATGATTCTATCAATTGGCAGAGCAAGCTTGAGGGGCCAAATGGTCTACTCCCGGTCCTATTTCATTGCCATGTTGCTTGTAAGGTTCAATCCAGATGCCACTTTTTCAATGCAACTATGTCCTACATTAAATTTCAAAAGTGTCCAATTTGCTGCAAAACATATTGAGATGTGCTGCGGTCATGAGAGACTCCAGTATAGCCTTGCTTTCTTCTTTGCTCATTCAAAATAAGGTTGCATGTAGCCTCTATGGTTTGTTTCAGTTGTGAGTTTGTTAGGGAGAACCATCAATATGAAACACTGACATGATTTGATGATTCCTCTTGATTATTACAGCTAAAGAGAGCATAAGAGGCAACATCTTCTAAATTCATGGTCACTTCCATCTAGAAGTACAAGAGCAGCAGATACATGGGAACATCACCCCCTGCAGATACCACCCGCAAAGCCTCCTCCAAGCCATTTACTATCCTGGCTAAGAAACAAAAAATAAGAAAAGGGACAGACCATTTGGCTCTTCACGTCAGCTATCCAATGCAGTAGGATGATGGCCGATCTTCTACCACAGTGCCATATTCACGCTTTCTCCCCAAGCCCCTAGATGCTTTTAAAATTCGCAGCGGTTCAAGAAGGCAGCTCATCGCCACCATCTCAAGGGCAACTAGGGACAGGTAACAAAGATGTCCCAATCAGCAATGGCCAGATCCCACAAGAGTTGAAAACCATGAGCGATTTTATAAATGTTTCAGACTAAGTGATATCAATTCAATTCATATGGTTGTCTCAAACTGTTGGCTCGTTGCCTGTGCTTTAAAGTGACATCTTTAGAAAGAACAAACACCTTACCCATCTGCCTGAAATACCTCTATGCTCAATGGTGATTTTATTGGTGAGGTTTGTTGGAGGGGGGTTGTGGTCAGGGTGGTGGTATGGGGGTGGTTGGGGGGAACATGGTCAAGGTGGTGGGGATTGTGGAGTGTGGTCAGGGTGGTGGTGTGGGCGTTGTGGGGGGGTGGTCAGGGTGGTGGTGTGGGCGTTGTGGGGGGGTGGTCAGGGTGGTGGTGTGGGCGTTGTGGGGGGGTGGTCAGGGTGGTGGTGTGGGCGTTGTGGGGGGGTGGTCAGGGTGGTGGTGTGGGCGTTGTGGGGGGGTGGTCAGGGTGGTGGTGTGGGCGTTGTGGGGGGGTGGTCAGGGTGGTGGTGTGGGCGTTGTGGGGGGGTGGTCAGGGTGGTGGTGTGGGCGTTGTGGGGGGGTGGTCAGGGTGGTGGTGTGGGGCATGTGGGGGGTGGTCAGGGTGGTGGTGAGGGGGTGGTGGTTTTATTGGTGAGGGTTGTGGGAGGGGGAGTGGTGGTCAGGGTGGTGGTGTGGGGGTCATGGGGGGTGGTGGTTTTATTGGTGGGGGTTGTCGGGGGGTGTGGTGGTCAGGGTGGTGGTGTGGGGGTTGTGGGCGGGTGGTCAGGGTGGTGGTGTGGGGGTCGTGGGGGGGGTGGTGGTTTTATTGGTGAGGGTTGTGGGAGGGGGAGTGGTGGTCAGGGTGGTGGTGTGGGGGTCATGGGGGGGTGGTGGTTTTATTGGTGGGGGTTGTTGGAGGGGGTGTGGTGGTCAGGGTGGTGGTGTGGGGGTTGTGGGGGGGTGGTCAGGGTGGTGGTATGGGGGTCGTGGGGGGGGTGGTGGTTTTATTGGTGGGGGTTGTTGGAGGGAGTTGGCAGTCAGGGTGGTGGTGTGGGGCTGAGGGGAGGTTGCTGACAGCACTGGACAGATTTATAATAACAAACGTGCTGTCTATGTGCCCTAAATAGATGAAAAATATCAAACAATTCAATTTCAAGTGGCCACAAATGCCTGTGATATCCATTTGAGTACCACACCCCTGATGAAAGGCAATTCTACAGCAATCAATAACCCTCTGCTATCACGAAAGCCTGAGATGAAATTCACTGCTAAAAATAGCTTTTAAGAATCTATGGGGACAGCTATATATAGATTTTCCAACTGGTTTAGCTGCTACCTGTGTCTGTGCTCACTTGGATTAAAATCTGAATGAACTGGCATCTTTACAGGCAGAGCACATCTGCGTTTATTCACATGAGCTGCCTGATCTAATTCCTCTTCCATCATCATTAACATCCCACCCTGTTGAATCTCATTCTCTTGCTCATTCCCAATAATTTAATATTTCACCCTGTCTAATCTCTTTCTCCTGCTTCTTCCTGATAATTTTACTTCCCACCCTGGCTAATCTCACTTTCCTGCTCACTCCCAGTAATTTAATATTCCACCCTGTCTAATCTCTCTCTCCTGCTCCTTCCTGATAATTTTACATCCCACTCTGTCTAATCTCCTTCTCATGCTCACTCCCAATAATTTTACATCCCACACTGCCTAATCTCACTCACATGCTCACTCCTAATAATTTAATATCTCACCCAGTAAAACTCCATTCTCTTATTCATTGGTCACATCCTTTAATAGTCAAATAAATCTAATCTCGTTTCTATCCCTGTTTTAGCGTACATTCTAACACCCTCTTGAAAAGAAGCTGTGACTCAGACATCTCCGCTTTTGAGGATAACTTGCTTTATAGAAATCCACGCCTCTGATCCAGATTAGTTCATGTTTTCCTATGCTTCTTCCTTTCACTGAAAACAACAAAAAAGCTAGAAATCACAGCGGGTCAGACAGCACCTATGGAGAGAGCAAGCGAACGTTTTGAGTAACGATGACTTTTCATCAGAACTCTTTCTCAATGGACCCTGCCTGACCAGCTGTGATTTCTAGCATTTTTTTTGTTTTCAGTACAGATTCCAGCATTTCCTAACTCCATTTCCTACCTACCACCTCCTTGACCTGTCCATCTTCCCTGGACTGACCTATCCCCTCCCTACCTCCCCACCTACACCCTCTCCACCTATCTTCTTTACTCTCCATCTTCGGTCCGCCTCCCCCTCTCTCCCTATTTATTCCAGTTCCCTCCCCCCATCCCCCTCTCTGATGAAGGGTCTAGGCCCGAAACGTCAGCTTTTGTGCTCCTGAGATGCTGCTTGGCCTGCTGTGTTCATCCAGCCTCACATTTTATTATCTTGGATTCTCCAGCATCTGCAGTTCCCATTATCACTGATGCAATGTCTGTTTCCTGACTTTGCCTTTTATTGAAGTGTGAATTGGACATCAATTTCTTTCAAATACTGACCAGAACTTGTCTTTCCTCAGAATCTTTGAAGATTCTTTTCTAAGGTTTCCCGAATCTTCTAGCACCTTCCCTGGAAAATCGTCCATTTTATCTTTCAGGAGTTTCTTCAGCTCCGTCTCTAATTGACAAATAATTCTGACAAAGCTTTCCGCAAACTCGAATTTCAGATAACTGTTTGTTATTCCACGATGCTTTCTGAGTCCAACACAATTTTAAAAGCATCTGTCCGTCTAAGTCTCCGCATTTAACTTCATACCGTTCCTCTTAGCCTTGAATTTTTCAAAAGATGTGTCAATTGTTGCAGTATTCGCACACTGGGAGGTGGGGGGTAGGGGGGGGTGGGGGGGGAAGCTCCAGCTCAGTTTAGCCATCACAACATGGCAATATGACCCTATGACGACATTCCTTGATTTGCTATTTTAATGTGAACTTTTCAACACGCAGCTAAAATAGCTCAGTAGTGTTGTATAGAGAAATTTCATACAGCTCTGAAAGAAATTCCACGCATTGTGCCTGAACTGCCTCTTCTAAGAAGCTAACTAATTAGACCCGTTCTCTTTTTCTTACCCCATGGACCCACATTTTCTTTCCTTCTCAAGGATATATGACGGCCTCTTTAGAAAAAAACAAAGTGATGTTGTTTTGAACACACTCTTAGAGAACCACCCCAACCTGTTGCGTAAAAGAAAAATTTCCTCATTTCGTCTCTGGATGTTTTCGTTCCTGAGCCTCCGGCCGGTGTCAATCCTATTTAACTCTCCTAATTCTTCTTGTCACCGCCTGGGCTTGAGAGAAGCACTCTCACTTTCTGTGGAAACCGAAAGAACTGCGGATGCTGAAAATCAGGAATACAAACAGAAGTTGCTGGAAAGGCTCAGCAGGTCTGGCAGCATCTGTGAAAATAAATCAGAGTTAACGTTTTAGGTCCAATTCTGAGGAAGGCTCACCGGATTTGACAGTTAACTCTGTTTTCTCCTTCACAGATGCTGCCAGACCTGCTGAGCTTTTCCAGCAAGTTCAGTTTTTGTTTCTCACTTTCTGTGGTCTTTCATCCAACCACAAACCGAATTAAGTAATCCAAGGAAAATTCTGGTAAATGCCAAGTCATTCCTGGTCTTAGCATGATCAGCATTTTGCAACTGAAATTAAAATAATTAAAATAAACTGTTGTCTGCACTGTGGTTAGAAACTAAAAAAAGAAAACGTATTGAAAGAGATTTGTATCCTTTACAAATTCAAGAGTCATAAGGTCATATCTAGCCAACTTGATTGAAAGTTTTGGGATGCTTTTGATGTAGTTAATCTGGATTTTAATAAGTTTTTTGAAAGGTCCTAGTTGTAGGACTGCTCAGAGAAGAAAATGGGAGTGTGGTGGAAGTGTTATGAGATTACTAGTCCAAAGTTGTGGATTCACACCCCATCATGGTATCTTGTGAAATTTAGACACAATTAATCTCAACTTTAATCTAGTCTCGGTATATTGAACATGAAACACATTGCTGATGGTTGAAAACACCCACTTGGTTCGCTCACTGCCTTAAATGAAGGATATCTGCCATCCTGATCTGGCCTGGCCAAGTTGTGACTCCAGACTAACAGCTGACTCTTAAGCGTCTGCTGAAATACTGAGCAATTCACTCAGTTGCAGAACAATTACGGATGGGTTATTCATGCTGGCCTTGTTATTGTAATCCATATCCCTTGATAAAACTAAAGGAGAAGCTTGGGGAAACCCAATGGAAAATTAAATGTAATGTTATCTCTATGTCTGGTCCCTTGGTCTTTGAGGTCTATATTAATAATTTAAACTTAAATGTAGGGGAATAATAAGACTAGTTTGCACATCATACGGAAGCTGGCTGCCTGGTGAATAGTGAGGTGAGAAGTTACAGACAGCTGCAAGATATCATCAGACTACTGGCTATGTAAGCAAAAGGAGTTAATCTGTGGAAGATGGAGACAATCACACCTAGGAAGGGCAAACAATGTAAATAAATTTACATTAAATGATAAGACACTGAGATGTGTGGAGGAAGGGAGGAACCTTGAAGAACACATCCACAGACCCATGAAGGTATCAGGACAGCTAAATAAGGTGACTTTAATGACATATGGGCTTGTTACCTTATTGGCTGAAGCATTGACTGTGAGAACAGGGAAGTTATGTAAGGACTGCATCAAACAGTAGGCAGACTGCAAAGGACAGCCCTAGTCACCATTGGAAGGACACGATTACTTGAGAGAGGATTTCGAGAAAATTTACAAGTATGTAGCCGAGAATAGGGATGTGGTAAGATTCCATTGCCTGGGGCTATTTTATTTGGAACAGAGGAGGGTGAGGGGAGTTTTAGTTATGCTAGAGAAATTGGTAAGTGACCTAGATGGAGTAGATAGAAAGGATCAGTTAGTCGTGAGGTCACAGACAAGGGGGTCACATGTTTAATCAGTCAAAGTGTTAGAGGAGAGCTGTGTGATATTGTTTCAGTGTGAGGGTCGGGGGGATCTGAACTGCCTGAAAGTGTGTTTCGGTCTGGAACCTTGACATTTAAAATAAATATTTGTGTATGTACATGAGATTTTGTAACATTAAGGGTTGTAGACCAGGGGACAAGGTGGGATTGGGCTGGAGAGCTCTTTTTATGGTCAGACCAGATACAAGGGCCTGAATGGCCTCATTCAGCACCAATAGTTTTCTATTTTTTGATATAAATGCCAGGAAAGAGATCAGGCATTTGTTATTCCATTGTAACAGAGGGTGAGGGATTAGTGAATCAGAATAACATGTCAAAACCAGCTTCTATAATTATTTGCTCACATTCTTGTTGACATTCATCTAAATTTACTGCCAATCATACTCAGAAGATCCATATGATTCATCTGATATACATTTCCTCGCCTGTCAGCTCATCAATGTCAGCAGAGTTCGGAATTGTAATTGATCAATTTGTTTCTTCTTTCCAATACATCACTGGCGAGACCAACATTTGTTGTCCATTTCCAATTGTAAACTAATGGCTTGTTCAGACATTTTAGAGGGTAGTTCAGAGTCAACCACATGGCTGTGGGTCTAGAGTCATATGTAGGCCAAACCAACTAAGGATGACAGTTTCCTTCCCTAAGGGACATTAGTGAAGCAGATGGGGTTTTCTGGCATTTGGTGATATTTCACGCTCACTGAAGGTAGCTTTCAATTCTAAACGTCATTCACAGAATTCAAATTCCAGCAGATTCCATTGAATCCATTATCTCAGGAGCATGAGCATCAGCGTTGGCCTCAGGATGACTTGCCCAGTGAGAGAATCCTTACACCACAGTCTCCCAGCTGTTTTCACTTAGTGTCAACACTGACATGGAATTTTCGTTGCATTAAAGAAATTCCTTCCTAACTGCAGGAACGTCTGTAACCAGAGTGCAGAGAGTTAAAAATCCAATGGGGCAATGACAAGGATTTACCTTACCTTAAAGGAGAAGCAATGGCCTAGTGGTATTATCAGTGGACTGTTAATCCAGAGACCCAGATAACATCCAGAGATCCAGACAACATCCTGAAGACCCAGCCTCAAACCCTGCTACAGCAGATGGTGGAATTTGAATTCAATAAAATATCTATGAGTCTAATGATGACCATGAGCCCATTGTCAATTATTGTGGAAAAACCCATCTGGTTTTGAAATCAAAGTACAGTACATCTACTGGTTTCCCTTTATCCCTCTCACCAAACCATCCTGTAAAACCACTGCAATCCTTCTGTCTTCCTGTAGTAAAGTACCACACCCAGTTAGCTCCTTCATCCTGCAGCTCTCATCCTTATTCAAACCAGCTGAGATGACCTCAAATATATTGGGGGATTACCCCCGGACCCTGTATTTTTTTAATTTTTTTGCCTAATCAACATGTTCAGAGATGTAATTACTCTCTGGAGCAGGTGGGACTTGAACCCAGGCCTCCCCATCCAAGAGGAGGGACAATATCACTGTGCTACAAGAGGGCCTAGATCCCTTACATATCTCCCTTCTGATCACACTCACCTGCCTCCACTGGAAAGATCAGAAAGCTTTATCCTAAGCGATGTGACTGTCCCCTATGTAACTGTCCCTCACACAGAGGTGCCATGGTGTCCACAGCTCACTCTCCAGCTCATAACCTCTGACCTGAAGCTGCTGAAAAGTTGTGAACAGTTCCTGTTGAGGTATTTGCCCTGAATCACACTGACATCCATGAGCTCCCACACGCTGCAGCGCTTTCACAGCACCCGACCTGCTGTCTTTCAGATGTTTAAATTAGTTCATTCGTTCCTTTACTCAATTATTTAGTTTCTGCAATACATATTTTATGAACTTATTAACTGTTAAAAGCGATCAGAACAAAATAAACCTTAATCACTAACCAGATACTCAGCAACAGCATCTTCCCCTCTCAGGAAATAAAAACTAATGATGAAAGAATGAAAAAAGAGTCTGAAACAGGTTAAAGCTGAGTCTGTTTATATTTTCTAAACAACCTGTTCAGTGATGCGACACAGGCATCTGGATAAGGTAAGACATAAACCCATGCCACTGTCCTCAGAGTCAGGGATACTATCACTGCTGCACAACAGCACATTACTGTAGATAACAAAGTGTGGAGCTGGATGAGCACAGCAGGCCCAGCAGCATCTCAGGAGCACAAAAGCTGACGTTTCGGGCCTAGACCTTTCATCAGAGAGGGGGATGGGGAGAGGGAACTGGAATAAATAGGGAGAGAGGGGGAGGCGGACCGAAGATGGAGAGAAAAGAAGATAGGAAGAGAGGAGAGGGAGATGGGAACGGGCCTTATTTACTTATTTATTTATTCCAGTTCCCTCTCCCCATCCCCCTCTCTGATGAAGGGTCTAGGCCCGAAACGTCAGCTTTTGTGCTCCTGAGATGCTGCTTGGCCTGCTGTGTTCATCCAGCCCCACATTTTATTATCTTGGATTCTCCAGCATCTGCAGTTCCCATTATCTCTGATACAGCACCCTACTGTGTCAGTTTTAACTTTTTGTTCATGAATATTAGAATACCTCTGGAGTAGATGGAGAGATGAGGACCTGAGGGCACAGCCTTAGAGTAAAGGGAAGGCCTTTTAGAATGGAGATAAGGAAAAACTCCTTCAGCCAGAGAGTGGTGAGTCTATGGAATTCCCTGCCACTGAAGGCTGTGGAGGCCAGGTCACTGAGTATGTTTAATACTGAGATAGATGGGTTCTTGATTATCGAGGGGACCAAGGGTTACGGGGAGAAAGCAGGAGAATGGGCTTGAGGAACTTATCAGCCATGATTGAATGGTGGAGCAGACTCGATGGGCCGGATGGCCTAATTTCTGCTCCTGTGTCTTATGGTCTTGTGGACCTGAACTGGTGCCTTCAGATCCAGAGGCAAGGACACTACCACTATAGTATAGGAGAGGCTGGGCAAACTGGGTTTGTTTCCTTCGGAGTGGCGGAGGCTGAGGGGAGACCTGATAGTAATTTATAAAATAATGAGAGGCATAGATAGGGTTGACAGTCAGAATCTTTTCCCTGAAATGAAATGTCTTATACTGGGAGCATGCAATTAAGTTGAGAGAGGGACATTTCAAAGGAGATAAGAGGGACAAGTTTTTTTTTACACAGCGTTTAGGACGCACCGCCAAGGTTAGTGGTGGAAGCAGATACAATTGGGGCATTTAAGGGGGTTTTAGTTAAGCTCATGAATATGCAAGGAAAGGGGGGATATGGACCAAGGGCTCTCTGAAAGGACTGGTTTAATTCAGCATCATGTTTGGCACAACATCGTGGGTGGAAGGCCCGTTCCTGTGCTGTGCTGTTTTATGTCCATTGCAACACACCATTCCTTTATCACAGCTTAACTCCCACAGAGTATGATTATAACCCTATTATCCTACATTTCTGATAGCCCCGAGTTGTATTGAATTGAGTACCTTTATTTACTGGAACTTTTCCTGAATCAGCCTGGTCAGAGGTGTTATTGCACACCTCAAGAACAAATGGGACTAGAACTTAGGCTTTCTGGCTCACAGGTAGGGACATTACATCTACAAGAGCCCCTGTTGTGTCAGCTTTAGTAGTTTTGTCATTACCATTTTCAGAGAGGCAGTGACGCAACACGAGGGGACGGGAATTCAACCTGGATCTTCTGGTCCCGAGGGAGAGGTACTGAAATCATAGAGATTTACAGTCCAAAAGGAGGCCATTCAACCCATCAGTTCTGTACCTGCTCCTGAAAGAGCTTCCCAGCTAGTCCCACTCTCCAGCCCTATCTCCGGAACCCTCTAAATTCATCACTTTCAAGTACGTATCCAGCTCTCCTTTGAAACCTGTTGCACTCTCCCAGGCAGTGCATTCCAAACTTAAAGTAGAAAATTTTTAGTCAAGAATTCTTCAGTAAAGAATTGTCTCCTCATCTCACTCCCAACTCTCTTGCTGACAATGTTGAAATTGTGTCCCCTGCTTTCCGGGTACCAACTAGTGGAAACAGAAAATCCTACTTTACCCTGTCAAATTATTCATAAGTTTGAACACCTGAAAAATGTTACCTATTAATCTTCTCTCCCCCCAGAAGAATAAGCCAAATTTCTCTAATCTTTCCTTATATCTAAAATTGCTCATTCCTGGTATAATTCTAGTACATCTCCTTTACACTCTCAGGAGGGCTTTAACACACACTGCCCAGAATTGCTCCCAATAGTCTGAATGTAGTCTAACTTATGAACAGTAGATCACCTCATTGCATGAGTTTCATAATTTGCCATTTTTAATTCACAACATCCGAAATTGTGAATCTAATATCATACAGCACTCCTTAATCTCAATCATTGACCTTGAGTTCCAATTTTACAGGCAACTGCAGCCTGGATTGATGTTGTTGAATGACATGTTGGGGCAGGTTATAATCTGTACGCTGTTCATCATGACACCAGGCTTCGAGTAAGGTCATTTAATTAACTGGTTGATCCCACTGATTGCAGAAGTGCCCTGAACTGTGAAAGTATAATTAGGGTAAGTGGTTATGGAGGCTAAGGTAACCTGGGCATTTATTTTTGAGTACTGTACTTTATTTTACTGTTACTGTTACCAAACATTTAAATTCATTAACAGAACAGACACATTTACCAAAAGTTATCTGCTGTTATAACCAGCTAATTCTGCAAATCCATTTATGTTTGGAACAACACTGTGTGATTGAACAGATTAATTTTCTGGTTTGAATTTACTGAACATATGTAAATACTTCAACAGTGTATCTCATCAACCTTTGAGGTCAAAACACCAGGCTAATTGATCCCTGCTGTAGAAGTGGAATTGCAGTGTGATTTGGGAGTTTTGAAATTACTGTTGTGTTACATTCATAGCTAGCGTTGTCCAATTCTATTCTGAATCCAAAAACTCATGATAATAAAACAAAGAACCGAGGATGCTGGAGATCTGAAACAAATTAAAACAGAAGATGCAGACAAACTAAAACAGAACCTCAGCAGCTCTGGCAGCATCTGTGGAGAGAAAACTCTCCAAAAGACACTGAATTCAAACCTAACTGCAAGAACTGAATCATAGGGCGGTGAATCTGAGGAACTCATTGCTGGAGGGGACTGTGGACGCCAAGTCATTGAGTGTTTGTAAGAGAGGGGTGGATAGATTTTTGATGAATAGGGATATCAAGGGTGACAGGGAGAAGACAGGAGAATGGGTTTGAGGAACATATCAGCCACAATTAAGAGAGTGGACATGGTGAAGATGTTTCCATTAGGAGCCGAGCACAACCTCAGAGTGAAGGGATGACTCTTTAGAACTGAAATACGGAGGGATTTCTTCAGCCAGAGGGAGTGATTTCATGGAACTCATTGCTGCAAGGGACTGCAGAGGCCAAGTCATTGAGTGTATTTAAAACAGGGATAGATAGGCTTGTGCTCAGTAAGGATATTGAGGGCTATGGATAGAAAGCAGGAGAATCGGTTTAAGAAACATATCAGCCATGATTAAATAGTAAACTACACTCAATAGGCTGAGTGGCCTAATTCAGCTCCTATATCTTATGACCTTATGAATGTAGACCTTATGCCTGTGCAGTACTGAAGGTGTGTAGCACAATCATTGGGAAATGTGATCTATATGAGTCAGAAAATCAAGTCTGTCTGTCTTTGGGATTAAAATAAAGAGGTGGTTGTTTTTGGCTGGCACACACATGATGGGCCAAATGGCCTTTTTCTATGCGGTTGAACTCTATAACTGTTTAACTCTGGTCAGTTAATTGTTGATAGATGAGGAAGCCCCTTCAATCCATCTGATTTTCTGTTTCCTAGTGACTGTGTAACTCTTCCATCAGTGCCTGCAGAATGGATTTTATTTTCCCTGAGTAACCTACCATGTATTACTTTCTCTTTCCTTCAAAAAAGGAATCAATCTTCAACATTTCATTTCACAATTTGCATTTCAGTTACAAAGAAGAAGAAGACAGTTATGTAGCCCCGATTCTGTTCTGCTGTTCACTGAGATCATGGCTGGCCTATTTTCTCACCAACAGACTCTGTGCTCACAAAAAAATGACCCATCCCTGATTTTATGTCTTAATTAAAGCTGTCAAGCACCAGTTTCCTTTTACATAGGAGAGAGTTCCACCCTTCTAACAGCCTTTGTCTGTTTTGAAACAACTGATACTCACCAGTGAAAAGGTTTGACTCTATCTATCTATTATTCCCTCTCAAACTGTTGTAACCTTCATCAGAACACCTCACTAAAGTTTGTGCGACATTCCTACCCCGTTGCAGTGGCTTCATGTGCAAGAGGAGCAATATTTTGTCAGCCACTTGTCACTGTACAGGCCCTCAGGCTCAATATTGAGTCCAACAACTTCAGAGCATGGCCCCTGTCCTCCATTTTGATTACACCCCTCCTCTCCCTGCACCCCCCCCCCCAACCAGTGTTGTGATGGTATGTGCTTCCTCTCACCAGAACTGATTTCTTTATCGATATTCACACCTATCATTAACACCTACTTATTAGCCAGTTCACTCCTTCGTTACCTTGAAGGGCCGAGTGGCCCACCCTTGATCCTTATATGTAAAGAGGTATTTGTTTTAACCTCGATAGTATCACTGCCTGTAAAGGGTGGGTGAACAGGACAGGAAGCAACACGACATTTCAGAAGGATTTAAATGATCATTTGAAATACAATGGCATACAGGCCGTACACCAGCTGCTAGAGACTGGGATTAGAGTAGATGAACACTTGATGACTGGTGTGGTCATGATGGGCTGAAGGGTCTCTTTCCATACTTTAACACTCTATGACTCTATATCTGTACATAGAAACATAACCATTTATACATGGTACTCCAGATGTGTCTGACATTACAGAAGGCTATTTGGATCTGATTGTTACACTTAATTAATCTCACACAGATCTCAAATTCCTTTCTTTTGTTCCAAAGTGAATGGCGACATTGCACTCAGCAAGTTTTAACTCCACCGGCCACTGTTTCCCCAATTCGTTTAATCACTCGGAAATTTGTAATTTTGCACCTTATCTTCGCTACTTACAATCTTTGTTATCAGTTAGCTCAGATAACAGACATCGCCCCAGTGACCAACGAGTGTCACTGATAGCGAGGCCTTGCACTGATTCTTGTGGGACATTGCGATAATCACTTCCATCTAGTTCGAGTAAAAGCTGTTTACCCCAATCTCAGTCTAACCAATCAATTCATAAGGTCAATATTTTGCCTTTAGTCCCATGAATTTTAATTGTTGCTAGGCAAGGCAAAGCAGCCATACTGTGAACATCCAGCTCAGCTTAGAGTGAGCGAGTGTTCTGACAGTGAGTGAGGAACCCAGATGGAGATCCAGCCTGGTGCAGCCCCTGAGCTGGGGCTGTGTCCCTCAGCACACAGTGTCTTTGCTGCCGTGTTACAATGAGAGTTACTGGGACAGTCTGAGGGGCAACATTGAAGGGATCAGAGAAATACCATGAGGGGCCTTAGAGGCTGGTCCACATCAGATGCCAGTGCTGACAGATGTGGCAAGCATGTAGCTGGGGCCCATAGTGTATACGCTGTGATACTGCGCCAACAAATGTCCAAGCTGGGGAACATTTGAGCAAACATTGAGCTGAAATGATCAGGTTTCCACTCTGACGTCCACATTGCAAATCGTGGGTGTCTCGTCTGTTCACAGTGGGTGGCATGTTAGGAAGCTGTATTTTAATGAGGTGGTAACCTGAGGTTAATCAAGTTGTCAACAAATAATAATCCCTCTCACAGCTGCTTCCTGTGAATCCCACCTCAATGCCCTGAACTGAGTTAGAAGATGCAAATTGTTATGACTATGAGGCACACTTCAGTGAACATCTTACATTTCTCATCATAGACCATGTCGCTCAGGACCCTGCATTGGTCAGAATCCAAGCTGAGCTGAAAAGCAGCTGCCACATACTAGCATACCTCTCTGATGAAGGGTCTAGGCCGGAAACGTCAGCTTTTGTGCTCCTGAGATGCTGCTTGGCCTGCTGTGTTCATCCAGCCTCACATTTTATTATCTTGGATTCTCCAGCATCTGCAGTTCCCATTATCACTGCCACATACTATCAAATCACCTTTTAGTTGCCTGACTCTGCAACTCTCTTGAATCAAATTGCTAGAAACGGAGGAAGGCTTAAGAGGGATCTTAGTGGGATCAATTGGTTGAACAAAGGCTGGCATTTATCTCAGCGGATCTGGTGGCGTCTGAGTAGAGAGAGACAGAGTGAATGTTTGAGGCAGGTATCAGAACAGTTCTGCGGAAAAATTGTACCAGACTCGAAACGTTAACTCTGTTTCTCTCAGACTTGCAGAGTTTCACCAGTAGTCTTTGTGTTTGTTTCAGATTTCCAGCATCTACAGTATTTTGCTTTCAGTCAGCATTTACCTGATGGGCTGAATGAACATATTTCATGCTATAAATACAAGTTAGACAAATACTCTGCGATACTTCCTTCAAATTGTTGTTTGTCTGTCCCTCTGACTGTCTCCCTCTGTCACTATTCTCCTTCTCATCCAATTTTCAACAGAGATAGAATCCAACATTAAACCCAATATTTGGCTTTCATCTTTAAGGGGATCCAATAGGCTCCTCCCCCAGAGTTGGCACATTCTGCAAGCTATTGCTTCTAACCTGAACACATCTCTCTCTCTGGCTATCCTGACAGATGTTACGAACCCAGTATGACGTGATCTGTGAATGATCTTGAATTTATTGCAGATTATCAGGAAATCCCATCTGGTGCACTATTGTCCTTAGGGAAGGAAACTGCCATCCTTACCTGGTCTGGCCTACATGTGACTCTAGACCCACAGCAATGTGGTTGACTCTTAACTGCCCCCTGGGCAATTAGGGATGAATGAGTAAGGAAAAGGAAAAGAAATATTTAGACTTAGAAAGTAGGAACAAGAGCAGGCCATTCAACCCCTCGAGCTTGCTATAACTTTTGATATGATCATGGCTCATCATCCAAATCAACACTGCAATCTCTCCCCTTAGCCAGAACAGCTATATCCACCTCCTTCTTGAAAACACATTACATTTTGGCCTCAACCACCTTCTGTGATTGAGAATTCCACATTCTCTGGGTGAATAATTTTCTCTTCATCTCAGTCCTTAGAGGTTTACCCCGATCCTTAAACTATGACCCTTGGACTCCCCCACCATTGGGAACATTCTTCCTGCACCTAATCTGTCTGGTCCTGTTAAAATTTTACAGTTTCTTTGAGATTCCCCTCATTCTTCTAAACTCCAGTGAGTAGAATGCTAACCTACTCAATCACTCATCAGCCCTGCCATTCTGGGAATCAGTCTGATAAACCTCCACTGCCCTCCCCCTATCACCAGAACATCCTTCCTCAGATAAAGAGACCAAAACTGCACACAATACACCACGTGTGGTCTCACTAAGGCCCCGAATAATCTCTGTTCGTATACTCGAATCCTCTGACTATTCAGGTGAACATTTCCCATCGACTATCCCTCTTTCTTTTAACGACTGGGACCTCCTGGTGTGGAACCTTATTCCAGCAAAAATCCCACTGGTACCTAATCAGCTGTTTGATTGCAGGAGAATTCAGTGACCTTTCTTAGTTGCCAAACTCTCCCATTTTAGGATGTAGCCAGTACATGGCACAGCCACAAACATTATTTATTCACAAGTTCCACATTCTCATGGCTCTGTGGGTAAATCATTTTTTTCTGATTCATTATTGCAATCATTAGTGACTAGAGGTCCCTGGATAGAATGGACACGGAGAAGATGTTTCCATTATTAGGAGAGATTAGGATCCAAGTGAAGGGACAATCCTTTAGATCTGAGATGAGGTGGGATTTCTTCAGCCGGAGGATAGTGAACCTGTGGAAGTCTTTGCCACAGAAAGCTATGGAGGCTGAGTCACTGAGTGTATTTAAGACAGAGATGGATAGATTCTTGATTAGTCAGGAGATCGAGGGTTTTAGGGAGAAGCCAGGAGACTGGATTTGAGGAACACATCAGCTGTGATCGAATGGCAGAGCAGGCTTGATGGGCTGAATGGTCAAATTCTGCTCCTAAACCTTATGGTCTTTTACAGTTTGCCTTCTCTGTTATCTGCTGCACCCACCCACTCACTTTCTTTCAGCAACTGGTGGTGTACAAGGACACCCAGGTCTTGTTGAACATTCCCCACTTCAATTAACAGCCATTCAAATCATAGCCTGCCTTCCTGTTTACCTCATTATGTGCCTGACTCAGTATTCCCCATTTTACCCCATTCTATACCATGTTCTTGCCAATGCTGTGCCCAATTTTGCCCATATTGTACCCCATTTTCAGCCCATTTCTACCCCATTGTGTACACATTTTTACTCATGCTGTACCCAATATTATACTCTATTTTGCATCTCACTTTTTATTCCATACTGTATCCATTTGTTGCTCTCTGCTGTACTCCATTTTTACCACATTCTGAAACCCCATATAGTACCCTCTTGCTGTATTCCAATCTACACCTTTACTGGTGTACCTCACTCAGCACCCAGGCTGTATACTGGCATCTCAGTGAATCCCTGGATTATAACCAATTAACATTGGGCTACACTTTAAAAAGGCTGAGTAGATAAATTATGTGCAATATTAAAATCAAGCCTAACCCTCATTAATGTAAAGTAAAATGATAAATATAATGACTCATTTAAATGAACGTTTGCTTTACTGTTTAATTAAATTTTGTTGAACTGTTCTGTGCCAATAAAATAATTTTTTCGGAGGCAGCTTTGACCAATTAAGGATAGTCATCATTTTATGACACTTTGCAACCATGAGCTGGTTAATGCTGCCTGTAATCAAAGAGAACTCCAGTGCAAGGTTCATAGCTGTTGTGTCCTGCGGACCAGTGAATCACGTCAAAGAACTTCCCTTTGGCTGTTTGTAACAGGCAAAATACTGATGAAGGGTCTAGGCGCGAAAGGTCAGTTTTTGTGCTCCTAAGATGCTGCTTGGCCTGCTGTGTTCATCCAGCTCCACACTTTGTTATCGAAGACACTGACTGTACCCATCCAGCTCACACTTGCAAACTCACAAAACAGTTGTGAACATTTCAGTTGCTGAAACATGAGAAGGGACCACATTGAAGTCTTGCCATACCTGGGCTCAGGTAACGGACCGGGAGGGTTCAGAGTAGCAGATTAAGTGCTGATAAGAAAGTAATGCTCTGCATCATTGGATGGCTAATGCCTTGGAATTACTGAAAGTGACACAGTTTGAATACGTCAAATACTCCTCCAATTCCCCTTTTGGAAGTTCTGATCAAATTTGCTCCCAAAATTCATTCAGGCAGTGAAATAACTCACTGTGTCAAAAAATAATATTCTCCCCATATAGCCACTGGATCCTTGCCAGTTAGCTTAAAAATAGGAGATCAGCAAAGCAGATGGAGTAAGGAAGATAGAAAGGCTTGTATCTGCATAGCACCTCTCACAAACACCAGGATGAGTACGGCTCCAACAGCACTCAAGAATCTCAACAGAATTTAGTTCAAATAGGCCACTTTGATTGGTATCTCGTGCACCGCTTTCAACAGTCACACCTCTCACAATTGAAAGTCAGTGACAACAATGTATAAAAACCGAAAGAACTGCGGATGCTGTAAATCAGGCACAAAAACAGGAGTTGCTGAAAAAGCTCAGCAGGTCTGGCAGCATCTGTGCAGAAAACAAATCAGAGTTAACGTTTGAAACCATTCTGAGGAAGGGTCACCATACCTGAAATGTTAACTCTGTTTCTTCCTTCACAGATGCTGCCAGACCTGCTGAGCTTTTCCAGCAACTTCAGTTTTTGTTCCATGTGGACAATATCTACTGCTCTGCCTCAGCTTGTTTCTGTATTAACAGCCTGAGGGGCTGAATGGCTCACTGACCTTTGATGGACGAGGCCTGATTAATCTTTGAGAAAAGGTTATTTCATTTAGTAGTTGGACTCCAAAATGGTTTAAATTTGTATTGAGGTCAGCTGAAATGAAGTTCTGTATTGTCCATCCTTTGCTTGAAGGAGCCCTGTATTTTAAATTCAGCTTGAAGGTTTTAGATTCCTTGTTAAAGCGATTTTGAGAGAAGTCTTCAGATTAACCCAGCGCAGTCATCTCATAACCCGGGCAATCGTAAACCTTGGATCATATTAAGGAGGGAGTCTCACTGAATAGCCTCCTCTTAAGAGCTGTGCTGTATGTCTACACCTCATAATCTTTAATGGGTATATTTTATGGACTTAGAAACATCGAAAACATGGAAAATAGGAGCAGGTGTATGCTATTTGGCCTTCAAACCTGCTCCACAATTCAATGCAATTGTAGCTGATCATCCAATTTGGTTCCCTGTTCCTATTTTCTCCCTATACCATTTGGTCCCTACAGCCCTAACGACTATATCTAACTCCTTCTTGAAGATATTCAATGTTTTGGCCTCAGCCACATTCTATGGTAAAGAATTCCACAGGCTCATCGCTCTCTGGGTGAAGATACTTTTCCTCATCTCAGTCCTAAATAGCCTACCCTGAATCCTTAGACTGAGATCCTGGTTCTGGACTCACAGGTCACCAGGAAATCCTTCCTGTATTTACCCACTCTAGTCCTGTTAGAATTTTGTAGATTTCAATGTGATTCCTCGTCATTCTGCCAAAATCCAATGAATGTAATTGTAACTGGCCCAGCCTCCCCATAAGTCACTCCTGCCACCCCAGGAATCAGCTTGGTACCTTCGCTATACTCTACCCATAGCCAAAACATCCTTGCTCAAATAAAGAAACCAAATTGTACACAAATTCATGTATCACTTTGGGTTCAAGTCAACATTCTCAATTCTGTAATGGGAAGATGCTCACATTATTCACTAGATTGGGCCGTGTGAATTCTCGATGTCACCTAGTTCCTAGTATTTAATGCTTCTCACTGTACAATTGGCAGCTCACAGAGTTACTCTTGTCATGCTCATTTGCTGCGGGTTCAGGTGGAGCAGGCAGGTTGGAAGGAGACCATCATGGGCAGGCCTGACCCTGCCCTTGCTTGATTTCTATCCAATGGGAGACAGACACTGAGTTCAATACCCGGATATTCCAGGAGCAGGACTGAGGGAGTGTGTTACTGAGGGAGTACAGGACTGAGGGAGTGTGTTACTGAGGGAGAACAGGATTGAGGGAGTACAGGACTGTGGAAGTACAGGACTGAGAGAGTACAGGACTGAGGGAATGTGTTACTGAGGGAGTACAGGACTGAGGGAGTGTATTACAGAGGGATTACAGGACTGAGACAGCACAGGACTGAGGGAGTACAGGACTGAGGGAGTACAGGACTGAGGGAGTGTGTTACTGAGGGAGTACAGGATTGAGGGAGTACAGGACTGTGGAAGTACAGGACTGAGGGAGTACAGGACTGAGGGAATGTGTTACTGAGGGAGTACAGGACTGAGGGAATGTGTTACTGAAGGAGTGCGTTACTGAGGGAGTGAGTTACTGAAGGAGTGAGTTACTGGGGAAGTGTGATTAGATTCCCTACAGTGTGGAAACAGGCCCTTCGGCCCAACAAGTCCACACCACCCCTTAGAGCATCCCACCCAGACCCATCCCCCTATAACCCACACACCCCTGAACACTAAGGGTAATTTAGCATGGCCAATCCACCTAGCCTGCACATCTTCGGACTGAGGGAGTGCATGACTGAGTGAGTATGTTACTGAGGGAGTGTGTTACAGAGGGAGTGTGTGACAGAGGGAGTGAGTTACTGAGGGAGTGTGTTACTGAGGGAGTGTGTTACTGATGGAGTACACGACTGAGGAAGTACAGGACTGAGGGAGTGCAGGACTGAGGAAGTGTGTTACTGAAGGAGCGTGTTACAGAAGGAGTGTGTTTCTGAGGGTGTATATTAATGTCAGAGAAGTTGTGGATAGTGCAGAAGGATGTTGCAAGTTACAGAGGGACATAGATAAGCTGCAGAGCTGGGCTGAGAGGTGGCAAATAGAGTTTAATGCAGAAAAGTGTGAGATGATTCACTTTGGAAGGAGTAACAGGAATACAGAGTACTGGGCTAATGGTAAGATTATTGGTAGTCTAGATGAGCAGAGAGATCTTGGTGTACATGTACATAGATCCCTGAAAGTTGCAACCCAGGTTAATAGGGTTGTTAAGAAGGTGTACAGTGTGTTAGGTTTTATTGGTAGAGGGATTGAGATTCAGAGCCATGAGGTCATGTTGCAGCTGTACAAAACTCTGGTGAGGCCGCACTTGGAGTATTGCGTATCGTTCTGGTCACCGCATTAAAGGAAGGATGTGGAAGCATTAGAAAGGGTGCAGAGGAGATTTATCAGGATGTTGCCTGGTATGGAGAGAAGGTCTTATGAGAAAAGGCTGAGGGACTTGAGGCTGTTTTCATTGGAGAGAAGAAGGTTAAGAGGTGACTTAATAGAGACATACAAGATGATCAGGAGGTTAGATACGGTGGACAGTGAGAGCCTTTTTCCTCGGATGGTGATGGCTAGCAAGAGGGAACGTAGCTTTAAATTGAGGGGTGATAGATATAGGACAGATGTCAGAGGTAGGTTCTTCACTCAGAGGGTAGTAAGGGCGTGGAATGCCCTGCCTGCAATAGTAGTAGGCTCGCCAAGTTTAAGGGCATTTAAATGTTCATTGGATAAACATATGGATGATAATGGAATAGTGTAGGTTAGATGGGCTTCAGATTGGTTTCACAGGTTGGCACAACATCGAGGGCCGAAGGGCCTGTATGGGGCTGCAATGTTCTATGTTCTATGTTCTATGTTACGGAGGTCGTGCGTTACTCAGGGAGTGTGTTACTCTGGGGGTGCAGTATTGAGGGAGGGTGTTATTGAGGGAGTGTAGTGCCAAGAGAGTGTGGTACTGAGGGAGTGTGTTAATGAGGGAGTGCTGTATTAAGGGAGTGTGTTACAGAAGAAGCACAGTATTGAGGAGGCGTGTTACTAGGGGAGTGTGTTACTGAGGGCATGTAGTGCCAAGGGAGCATGTTACTGAGGGAATGTGTTACTGAGGGAGTGCAGCACTGAGTGAGTGTGGGACTGGGGAAGCATGTTACAGACGAGGTGTGTTATTGAGGGAGCGTGTTACTGAGGGAGTGCAGCACTGAGGAAGTGTGGCACTGAGGGAGCGTGTTACTGAGGGAGCGTGTTACTGAGGGAGTGCAGCACTGAGGAAGTGTGTTACTGAGGGAGCGTGTTACTGAGGGAGCGTGTTACTGTGGGAGTGTGGCACTGAGGGAGTGTGGCACTGAGGGAGCATGTTACTGAGGGAGCATGTTACTGTGGGAGTGTGGCACTGAGGGAGTGTGGCACTGAGGGAGTGTGGCACTGAGGGAGCGTGTTACTGAGGAGAATGTTACTGAGGGAGTGCAGCACTGAGGGAGTGTGGCACTGAGGGAGTGTGGGATTGAGGGTGCGTGTTACTGAGGAAGCGTGAGATTGAGGCAGTGCAGGACTAAAGAAGTATGATATTGTTGCCAGTACTGTCTTTCAGATGTGAAGTTAAAGTAAAACTCTGTTCTGCTCTTTCAGTGAGAAAGGAAAGATCTAATGGCAGTGTTTCAAAGGCACAAACATTCAATTCAGTGTCTGGGTCACTATCAGCAATTTCAGTAAATAGAAATTACCTGCTGTTGAACATACGGTTTGTGGGAGCTCTGATGAAGAATCATCTAGACTCACAACGATAGCTTGTTTTTTCCTGCATGGATGCTGCCTGACCTGCTGTGATCTCCAGCATTTACGCTGTTTGGAGTACAGATTCCAGCATCTGCAGGAGTTTGCTCCCATTTGATTTCTGGGAGCACTGCCGTGTTCCCCTCAATCGCAGGCTACACCTCAAAAGCACTTCATTGGCTGCAATGTTTCTTGTGATTTCCCGAGGCAATAAAGGTGTTATATAAATGCAAGTTCTGTCTTTCAAAAAGTGATGTTTTAAATTGTACCAGCACCAGCCCATGCACATGGAATTTAAATTTTGTTTGGCGTCGAAAATTAGTTTAGTTTGTGATCCAGGGTGAAGGTTGCTCAAGGCAATATTTGCAACTTTAATGATTTCAGTTATTACACTGTTTCTTTATCTTGTTGAATATTAGCCCTTTATACCTTCAACTGCAAAGCCAAGAATCTGGAGCTAACAAATCAATAAGACAATGGTCACAAAGTTCTTGACAGCAAAGATGTAAATCAAGCGCCTTTCCACATCTCTCTTACAGAAAGAGTTGAGGGATATACATTCCTAGTGTCTAAGCTCCCTTGGGTCAATGATGGCCTCACCCACAGGGATTGGCTGGGTAATCCATCAGAAATCATGTCATTTCTACTGCTGGAAGATGCAGGATACACTGCACTGAATCATAGAATCTCGACAGTGTGGAAACAGGCCCTTCAGCCCAGCGAGTCCACACCAACCCTCAGAGCATCCCACCCACACATTCCTGAACACTATTGGGAAATTTAGCATGGCTGATCCACCCTGACCTGGACATCTTTGGATTGTGGAAGGAAACCCACACCGACACGGGGAGATTGTGCGAACTCCACACAGATCGTCGACCGAGGCCGGAATCAGACCTAGGTCCCTGGTTCTGTGAGGCAGCAGTGCTAACCACTGAGCCACCGTGCCACCCCATTGTTCTTCTATTCACTTTAACGGGCCTTGGTAATCATGGCAAAGTCCATGGACATCCATCCTCTGAGTACCCACCAGTGACTCGCTATTCCATTGCAATACTGAGTCACTCATTGCGGGTCTGGAGGCACGTGTGGAATCCCACCCACCCCTCCCCTCCCGTTATTTATGTTATGTTTATCATCACTGAGACCACCTAATATTCCAGATCAGTTAAATAAATTTACTTCCACCAGATGCCATGGGGATTTGAGCCAGTATCAGAAGAATACTAGAATGGATGACTAATTCAGTACACCAGTTCCCCTATGAAGTCACCTCTGGTCCTCTATCAACATGATTCTGTTTGAATGACTGTTTTGGTAAAGTGACCAATGAAGAATATCTTCAATCTCCCCACTTTATTTTCTAAAGCTTTTCCTGCGATTATAGGTTTTGTAGACTCATGAGACTGCAGCACAGCATGAGGTTATTTGATATATTGCATCTGTACCAATGCCAACTTTTCAGTGGAAATATTTATTCCAAGCCCTTTCTCCCAGACTGTGAGTGTTTTTCTCCACTTAGCCAATGCGGAATCAGCTATCTGTTGTTTCTTATTTTTTGTTCCAGACAGAATTCAAGACAAGGCCATTCAACTCCTCAAGGCTGTTCTCCCATCCAATGAAATCATAGAAACATAGAAAATACAAGCAGGAGTAGGCCATTCAGCCCTTCAAGCCTGCTCCACCATTAACTATGGCCTTGACTGATCATCCAACTCAGTCCCTTGTTCTCACTTTCTCCCCAGACTTTGACTCTTTTGTCCTAAGAATTGTACCTAATTCCTTCTTGAAAACATTCAATGTTTTGGCCTCAATACTTTCTATAGCTGTGAATTTCACCACTCTCTGACTGAAGACATTTCTCCATATCTCAGTTAATTCCCTGTTTCCTTAGACTGTGACCCACAGGTTCTGGACTCCCTGGACATTGGGAACATCCTTCCTGCATCTGATCTCAAGTCCTGCCTTCCCAGAAATCTGACTGGGAATCCTTCAATGATCTCTGTCCATCACCAGAACATCCTTTCTCAGATAAGGAGACCAAAGCTGCACACAATACTTCAGGTGTGGTCTTGCCAAGGCCCTGTACAATTGCAGCAAGACATCCCTGCTCCTGGACTCAAATCCTCTCGCTATGAAGGCCCACATACCTCTTCTCTGCCTGCTGCACCCGTAAGTTTACTTTTAGTGACTGGTGCACAAGGACACTCGGATCTTGTTACACCACCCCCTTTCCCAATCTATCACCATTCAGATCATAATCTGCCTGCTCCTTTTGCTATCAAAGGGGATAACCTCACATTTATCCACCACTCGTCATGGTACACCTAAACCCAGACTCATTTTCCCAGGATTTGTAGAGTCAGAGTCATACAGCACATTGCTTTCCCAAATAACTGATCCCCAGCGTCAGCAGAAGTTTGGGGGCAAGTTTAGATGTCTGCTGTTCGAAACGAGCCTGTCTCCTGGAGTTGGGGTAGAACAATGATCAGTGGGAGTGAGTAAACTTAAATGTTGGGTGAAGGTGGATCAGGATGTCAGTGTTTCACTTGTTTTGATTCCAAAAGGTGTACAAGACTGAGCTGTAACCAGTGAGAGCAAGGTAGGCTGTTCTGTTGAATCATTAATTAGAGTTTGCAAAGGCACTAGGCAGGCTTGATGTGATTGCTTAGCAAAGGAAGACGGTGGTTTTGCTTTCAGTGTTGGGCTATGCACCGACCTGCAGCGCTGACTTTCCATGTGACAAATACAGAAATAGATGTAAAGCAGTCATCAGCTGACCCTATGGGACTAAACTGCAGTGGCTTCGATCTGTCAACGTTCAGTGAATCATGTTCCACATTCTCCGTCTTATTTTAAACTCAACCTCTGCCCTATTCCCACCTCCCACACTCCCCCGGCACCCTCTACACCACTCCAGTGCAGAATTTGTTCAATCCTCTCCTGGAAGTCTGCCATTCATTTAAAAATGATCCATGGCTTCTTTGCAAAAGTTGAGAAAACTCTTGAATTCCCAGCTCACGGGTGGGGTTTTACAAGTGTCCCGTGTGAGCTGCAAAGGAAAATAACACAGCGGTAAAAAATATATCAGATAACAGGAGTCAGAAGCAATATATTTTTCTGGAAGTAGTTGGCAGCTTTAGTGATTTCCTTTGAAATTCTGGTCTAGGACGTTGTCTGCTGTCTGCCTACATCAATGAGTTGGATCCAGCCCTGCAGAGAGTAGTGTTCAAATTTATATCATAAGTAATCCCAAATCACCAAGGGGAGCTGAAAGGGAGTAAGCCAAAAAGTGAAGGGTTGAACTCAACATCAATAAATGTGAGCCAATTATGGACTGAATGGGTGAACAGATTAGGTGATGTGGAAAGGTGGAGATATTTTGATTTCAGATTCGTAAAGCTGTCAAAGGATCAAGCAAAATAACTTCCTTTCTGTTTCTGTCTCCATGATCCTGCAAAACCCCAGAGCCATAAAAAAAAGCCGAGAAAACAAAATGGAAATGCTGAAGACTTTCCCTATTGCTACTTGCCTTACAACAGTCAGAGATTGTCATAATGTTCAAATCTATGGGCCTAATGTGGGAAAGTAGGATTTATGTCATTCCTTCAATTACAACCTTTTCATCACAATTGCTGATGTGTCTTCAGCTATCCACTCCTTGACGCCTGGAGTTCCTCCTGTAAACCCCTCACTTGAGCTTCATTGCAATGCTGCTGAAAATATAAACCCTTGATATAGTTTTTAGTCACCTGTCCTAATGCTTACTTAAGTATTTAAACAATTCATTCCAAGGTCAACATCGCATTTTTTTAATATCTCAGCATGATCTAGTCATACATTTCTCAACCATCTGGGTTTTTCTTCATTGACAATGCGCCTGGAGGCACTGTTTAACAATGTCCTACACCTTTCTGATCTGCATTATACACAGACTGAGTTAGATAAGTTTCCTAAAAAACGTTTTTGCTTGTCACAGGATTTGTATGTTGCTGTTAAGTGATTTTTTTTCTTCTTATTTATTCGTGGGATGAGGGCATTGCTGTGGGGCAGCATTCATTACCCTTCCCGGAGGTCAGTTAAGAGCCAATCAGATTGCTATGGGTCTGGAGTCACATGTAGGTCAGACCAGGTAAGGATTGCGGATTGCTTCCCTGAAGGAGGCTAGTAAATCAGATGGGTTTTTCCCATCATGGTCATCAGTAGATTCTTAATTTCATATTTTTATTGAAATCACATTCCACCATTTGCCATGTTGGGATTCAAACCCAAGTCCCCAGCACATTATCAGGATCTCTGCATTAACAGTGGCGGACAGTTTGAGGATATCAGAGCTTTATTATTTTTAATAACTGCAATGACATTCCTCAGCCAGTTAAACAGCCACTTGACTGTCACCAGGGCTATTCCAGCCTCTTTCCCAAACTGCCAGCCTGATTGTAGCTTATACCCCACACGCACACGCGCACACACGCACACACACACACACACACACACACACACACACACACACACACACATCACAGAGCAAATAACCCTGACCCAGCCACACAGCTTGTTGCTGCATTCTCCCAGTTCAGGCACATGGAACAGCGAGTTTTCCTGAATCCATCTACCTTCTCAGGGTAGGGGAGTCCAAAACTAGAGGGGCATAGTTTTAAGGTGATCGGAGAAAGGTTTGAAAGAAACCTCAGGGATAACCTTTTTGCACAGAGGGTACGCAGAATGAGCACCCAGAGGAAGTGGTGGAGGCTGGTACAATTACAACGTTCAAAATATATGAACATTTAGAACATATGGGTACATGAATAGGAAGGATTTAGAGGAACACTGAAAGAACCGCAGATGCTATAAATTAGGAACAAAAACAAAGTTGCTGGAAAAGCTCAGCATGTCTGGCAGCATCAGTGAAGGAGAAAACAGAGTTAATGTTTTTTAACGGTGACCAGACTCAAAATGTTAAATCTGGTTTTTCCTTCACAGATGCTGCCAGACCAGCTGAGCTTTTCCGGCAACTTCGAATTTAGAGAAATTTGGGCAAAATGCTGGCAAAAGGGACTAATATAATTTAGGATACCTGGTCAGTATGGATGAGTTTGACCAAAGCATCTGTTTCCTCTATGACTCTGTGACTCTGTCAATCCCTGCCTTATAGAGAATAAAAATTTAACATCAATTAAAGACATTCATTCGCTTTTCTGGTGGTTGATATAAGGCAGAGCCCAAAGTTCATTGAGAACTCTTGAAAATAATTGAAAATGTAATCGATAATGGGATTGCATTTAATTAACTTGACACTCAAGGTGGCTAAAAGCAATCCTGATATATGAACTCGAGTCTGGCTGAAGTGTGTTCTTTTCCAATAGCAGTTAAATAAGTTTAAACCCATTACCGATGCTCTGGCCAATGGTTTGATCACACTGCCTCAAAATCCTTTCATATTTCAATAGTGTAATGGGAAAAAGTCAAGAAAGTAATGAATTAACATTGGCCTATTGTGCATTTGCCTAACAACGGCACTTAAACGATAATTAGAGGTGACAGAGAGTGAACTATTATTTCCAGTGTTCATTAGTGTAACCTCCCAAAAGTATTACTGCTATAATACAAAGTTACCTGCCGAAAGCTTGTGGAACAGAGTAAAACATACCAAATTACTGTACAGAAATCTTACCAACCTGGCCCTAACTCCAAGACACCTGTGTAAAATCCAAGAAGCTGACAGGAACCTCGGTCTTACAGCTAGGATTGAGAAAGGGTCAGAATGAGGTGGAGAATCTGAGCGGTTTAGACAGCTCAGGCCTGATGCTCCAGAAGGCGTGATCATCAAGATTGAGAATTGGAAATCAGGAGTGCGTGAGGGATGAGAATCCTCATTCATCTTTTGAAATAAAGTTCACTATGACCATGTCCTGGGACTGTTGGTAGGGTTTTAGTGGTGACTGTTAAGGACAGTTAGTGCTTAGAAGATTCTACTGCCAGTGAGACAGGATACAATCCCTAGTTCCTGGAAAAGGCTGCACTGTTTTTATTTCACGTTGCTGGGTATAAAGTGATAGAGATCATTTAAACAAGTGGGCAAATTGCAGAAGTACAGTGATAGGTTAAGCGAGGAGTGGCAGATAGCATAAAATGTGGGGAAATGTGAGAACATCCAACAGTACATCACAGGAATTGGCCCATCTCCTTTCAATTTGCCGCCTCTCACCCTCAATCTATGCCCCTAGTATTTGATATTTCCACTCTGGGAAAAAGACTCTGTCTATTCCCCCTATTCTTGCCTCTCATTGTTTAATAGACTTCTATCAGTTTACTCCTCAGCCTCTGACACTCCAGGAAAAACGATCCAAGGTAGACTAACCTTTCCTGAAAGTTAATACACTCCGATCCAGGCAGCATCCGGATAAACCTCGTTTGCACCTTCTCCAAATCCTCCACATCCTTCCTATAGTATGGTGACCCAACTGCGCACAGTACTTCAAATGTGGTCCGTCTAAAGTCTCATACAGTGCGACACAGACCTCCAGTCAGAAAAGCACCCCTCCACAACTACCCTCTGACTTCTATGACAAAGTCAAAGTTATGGCTAGCACGAGGGGTCATAGTTTTAAGCTGGTTGGTGGAAAGTATAGAGGGGATGTCAGAGGCAGGTTCTTTACGCAGAGAGTTGTGAGAGCATGGAATGCGTTGCCAGCAGCAGTTGTGGAAGCAAGGTCATTGGGGTCATTTAAGAGACTGCTGGACATGCATATGGTCACAGAAATTTGAGGGTGCATCCATGAGGATCAATGGTCGGCACAACATTGTGGGCTGAAGGGCCTGTTCTGTGCTGTACTGTTCTATGTTCTATGTTCTATGTTCTAAAGTCAATTCTGTATCTAACTTCCAACTTACCATAGTTCCCATGTGGCTTGATCGTCTGGACCAACCTTCAGTGAGGGATTTTGTTAAGTGCTTTAGCAAAGTCCACATGGACAGTATCCACTGCCTAACCTTCATTAATCATCTTCATCAATTCCTCAATAAACTCAATCAGATTTGTGAGATAAGACTTCCCTTTAACAAAGCCACACAAAGTGAGCGTATGAATTTTGACAGGAAGAATAGAGGAGCTGAATATTATTGAAGTGGAGAAAGACTGCAGAAATCTACAATACAGAGGGATATAGAAGCTCATGTGCGTGAATCACAATAAGTTAGTATCCAAATTGCACAGGTAATAGGTAATGGAATGGAATATTGGTCTTTATTTTAAAGGGAAAGGACTATAAAAGTAGGGAGGTTTTGCTGAAACTACACAAGGACCTAATCAGATTGCAGCTGGAATACAATGAACAGTTTTAGTTCCTTTTTCTGAGGAAAGATATACTGGTATCGGGGACATTCCAGAGCAGGTTCCATATCTAATATTCGGATGGACTATCTTTTGAAGAGAGGTTAAATAGGTTGGGTCTGCGCTGATTGGGATTTGGAAGAATGAGAGACAATTTTATTGTAGCATATAAAATTCTTAGAGGACTTGACAGAGTGGGAAAAGTTGTCCTTCCTTCTGGGAGAGTCTAGAACCACAGAATATGATCTCAGAATAAGGGCTCACACAGCTTAGGCACAGATGAAGAGGAATTTTGTCACTTAGAGGGTAGCGAATCTGTGAATTTTTTTACTTCAGAGGGGATGTCGAGACGAGGTTATTAAGTATACTCAAGCCTGAGATAAATGGATTTTTAATTAGCAAGGGAATTCAGGATTATGGGGATAAGACAGGAAGTTGAAGTTGAAGGTGATCAGATCATCTGTGATCTAAATGAATGGTGGAACAGACTGAATGGGCTGAATGGCCTACTCTGCTCATATGTCTCATGATTGGAAAGAACATTTTGTCTGTTTAAAACAGGGAAAGTAAAGAAATAGGCATATTACCTAAATGGCATGAGGTTGCAGCGCTCTGAGATGTAGAGGGATCTGGGTGTTCCAGTTAGTATGCAGGTAGAGTGAGTAATCACGAAAGCTAACAGAACATTAACATATATCACAAGGCAAATTGAATATAAAAGTAGGGAGGTTATAATTCAGTGTGGAGCTGGAAGAACACAGCAGGCCAGGCAGCATCAGAGGAGCAGGAAAGTTGACATTTCAGGTTGGCACCCTTTTTCAGAAAATTTTCTGAAGAAGGGGCCCAACCCAAAACCTCAGCTTTCCTGCTCCTCTGATGCTGCCTGGCCTGCTGTGTTCATCCAGCTCCACACTGTGTTATCTCAGATTCCAGTATCAGCAGTTTTTACTATCTCTGAGGTTATAATTCAATTAGACTGGACTGCATCTGAAGAACTGTGCTCAGTATTGATCTCCTTATTTAGTGAAGGATATAGTTGTGATGAAAGCAGTTCAGAAAATGTTTACTGGACTGATATCTACACTGGGTTGGCTGTTTGTGAGGAAAAGCTCGACTTATTTGGAGTTAGAAGAGCAAGATGTGACTTGATGGAAGCAATTAAGATCCTGAGGGAGCTTGGCAACAGGGTTGTGAAGATGAAGTTTCTCCTTGTGGTAAAATCTCAAACTGGAGGCCACTGTTTAAAAGTAAGACATTGCCCATCTAAGATAGGAATGAAAAGCTTTTATTTATCTTGTTATTTCTGTAAAAGCAGAAACTTGGAAGCAGTTTCTTTGAATATCTTTAAAGCAGAGCTGGAGAAATTCTTCTTAAGAAATAGACAGGACAGTAGCTCAGTGGTTAGCATTGCAGCCTCACAGCGCTGGAGGCCGAGGTTCAATTCCGGCCTCAGCTGACTGTCTGTTTGGAGTTTGCACATTCTCCCCACGTCTGCGTGGGTTTGCTTTGGTTTTCTCCCCAGCAGTCCAAAGATGTCCAGGTTCAGTGGTTTGGCCTTGGGAAACACAGAGTTATGGGGATAGGTTGGGTCTGGTTGCTCTTTGTCAAATCAATATGGACTTTATGGGCCAAAGGGTCTGCTTGCACATTGCGGGGATTCTATGGGCTGAAAGGTTACCAGGGGTAGGCCGCGATGTGGGATAATTAGATCAGCCGTGATCTTACTGAATGGTGGAGCAGACTTGAAGGGCTGAATGGTCTACTGTTGCTCCTATGTTTGTGTGTCAGTATAGCATGTCTCGGTAAGTTTCTTCCAGGAGTTGAAAGTGAAGCTTTCAGAGTATCTTTGTAGCTCTTCCCCTGTTTCTGGGGCTCATATACCCATTGTTTAATTCATTCTGTACTCTTCTAATTCTGACCAATGGCCTGGAAGCAATTTGAGGCAATTACCAAGCGATCTGAGGACACTCTTCATGATTTCCTGTTTGTCAATGAGTAGCTGCCAGTACAGAACAGGTCATTACATTCAGTTACTTCCAAGCTTGCAGCTAAAAATCATTCTTGGGAATGAGTTGTGAGAAGGATGCAAGGAGGATTGAAGGGAATCTAAATAGATGGAGTGAATAGGCAAAAGCACGACAGAGAAATAGAATGTGGATTGGTCTGTGATCAACCTTGTTTGAAGGATCAAAGGTGCAGAGTATTTCTTAAATGCTGAGAAAACAGAACATGTTGATATCTAAAGTGACCGAGTTTTCCTACTGTCGCTGGAAGCTAACATGATGGGTGTAGCACTCAGTTTGAAGGTAAATTCTATGTGAGCCTTTGTCAGCCAAGATATGAAGGTGCCGATGTTGGAATGGGGTGGACGCGGTCAGAAATCATGGACACCTGAAGAAGGAGCAAGGCTCTGAAAGGTTGCGTTTTCAAATAAACCTGTTGGACTATAACCTGATGTTGTATGACTTCTGACCTTAAGCCTTTGTTGCAAAAAGGATTTGAGTACAGGAACACAGAAGTCTGGCTTCAATTGGATAGAATATGAAGAGACTGCACCGGGAGATGTTGTGCGCAGTTGTGCTCCCCTAGCCTAAGGATAGATAGCTTCTTTCATTCCATGGGATAGTGGGACTGTCTGAACAGGGAAGATGGACGAGACTGGTCCTGTATTCCCTGGAGTTTAGGACAATATGAGGAAATCTTATAGAAGCTCAAAAATCCCTTAAAGGCATAGGCCAAGTAAATGTGGAAAGGATATTCCTCCTGGATATAGGATCTGGAACCATAGGATACAGTCTCAGAGTGAAAGGCAAACTATTTGGGACTGGGATGTGGAGGATTGATGTCACTCGGTGGTCAGTGAATCCTTGGAATTCTCTGAGTTGTGGAAGCCATTCAGACCACCGTGTCTGTATCACTTAATGCTATCCCTCTGGTCTTCTCCTCTTAACCCCACCCACACATTATTACCTTTCAGGGAACAGTCCAATTCTTTTGTCATTGTGTCCATTAAAGCTTCCTCTGCCTCAGTCTCAGGCAGTGTATTCTCAACACTCATTATTCATAGTGGGACTGGGTCAGAGATCAGTGAATGCAAAGATGTTGTGTGTGTCGGCGGCACATGGTGTGATTAGGATTGGAGTAAACAGTGCAGGGTTTCAGACAGCCTGTGTTACAGCGAGTTGAAGTGGCAGGTTAGTGAGGAGTGAGTATTGGTATGGGCAAGCCTGGGAGTCACAGAGGGTTCAGAGGCAGCTAAAGTGGGGCAGTGGGATAGTATGGCAGTGGGATTAGTGATGGGGGAGATGATGGCTTCTGAAACTGCTCTCATTGTCAGATCAGATGTGGAGATTGCAAAGAGCTCAGCTTCAGAGAACTGTTTGATATGGCAAAGGAGTTGATGGGCCAACCTGTGAATTTATGGTGGGGACTGAGGCAAAGGCGATAAAACATTGGGGCAGAGGTAGGTCATTCAGCCCATTGTATCTGCTCATGGCTGCTCTTATCATCATCAACTCCACTTTCCTGCCTTTTCAAAGAACAAAGAACAAACAAAGAACAAAGAAAATTACAGCACAGGAACAGGCCATTCTGCCCTCAAACCTGCGCTGATCCAGATCCTCTATCTAAACCTGTCGCCTATTTTCCAAGGATCTGTATCCCTCTGCTCCCTGCTCATTCATGGATCTGTCTACATGCATCTTAAATGACACTATCGTGCCCGCTTCTACCACCTCCGCTGGCAACGCATTCCAGGTACCTGCGGCCCTCTGCGTAAAGAACTTTCCACGCATATCTCCCTTAAACTTTTCCCCTCTCACCTTGAAATCATGACCTTAGTAATTGAAACCCCCACTCTGGGAAAAAGCTTCTTGCTATCCACCCTGTCGAGACCTCTTATGATTTTGTAGATCTCAATCAGATCTCCCCTCAACCTCTGTCTTTGTAATGCAAATAATCCTAATCTACTCAACCTCTCTTCATAGCTAGAGCCTTCCATTTCAGGCAACATCCTGGTGAACCTCCTCTGCACCTTTTCCGAAGCATTCACATCCTTTTGGTAATGTGGTGACCAGAACTGTACGCAGTATTCCAAATGTGGTCAAACCAAAGTCCCATACAACTGTAACATGACCTGCCAACTCTTGTACTCAATACCCCATCCAATGAATGATAGCATGTCATATGCTTTCTTGACCACTCTATCCACCTGCGTTGCCACCTTTAAGGAATAATGGACCTGAACATCCAGATCTCTCTGTTCATCAATTTTCCCCTTGGCTTTTTCATTTACCATATTGTTCACTCTTGAATTAGATCTTCCAAAATGCATCACCTCGCATTTGCCTGCATTGAATACCATCTGCTATTTCTCCGACCAACTCTCCAGTCTATCTATATTCTGCTGTAATTTCTGACAGTCCCCTTCACTATCAGCTACTCTACCAATCTTGCTGATCAGACCACCTACACCTTCCTCCAGATCATTTATGTATATCACAAACAACAGCGGTCCCAGCACAGATCCCAACACCACTGGTTACAGGTCTCCAGTTTGAGAAACCCCTTCCACTACAACTCTCTGTCTCCTGTTGCCCAGCCAGTTCTCCATCCATCTAGCTAGTACACCCTGGACCCCATGCGACTTCACTTCCTCCAACAGTCTGCCATGGGGAACCTTATCAAACGCCTTACTGAAGTCCATGTATATGACATCTACAGCCTTTCCCTCACCAATCAACTTTGCACTTCCTCAAAGAATTCTATCAATTTGGTAAGACATGGCCATCCCTGCATAAAACCATGCCGCCTATCACGAATAAGCCCATTTTTTTCCCAAATGTAAATAGATCCTATCCCTCAGTATCTTCTCCAGCAGCTTCCCCGCCATTGACGTCAGGCTCACCGGCCTATAATTACCTGGATTATCCCGGCTACTCTTCTTAAACAAGGGGACATCATTAGCAATTCTCCAGTCCTTCGGGACCTCACCTTTTCCTGTAATTCTTGATTCCCTTCCTGATTTAGAAATCTTTCTGTCTCCATCTGTCTGACTGTATAAGGTGTTGGTCAGGCCACAGATGGAGCACTGTGTGCAGTTCTGGTTGCCACACAATTGGAAGGATGTGACTGCACTGAAGGGAGTGCAGAGGAGATTCACCAGGATGTTTCACCTGGGACGGAAAGTCTCAGTTATGAGGAGCGACCAGATAAGTTGGGTTTGTTTTCCCTGGAGCAGAGGAGGCTGAGGGGGTGATCTGGCTGAGGGATATAAAGTTTGACTAAGAGGTATCCAAAAAAAGTAGATCATGAGAATCTTTTCCCTTTGGCAGCTGTCTAAGACTGGGGGCATAAGATTAATGTGAGGAGTAAGCACGTTAGAAGGGATCTGAGAGAATCTTTCTTAACCCAGAGGGGGGTAGAAATATGGAACGGGTTGGTTGAGAGGGTGGTGGGCTCTTGCAACATTTATTAAGCATCTGGTTGGGCACTTAAAATACCAGGGCATCGTAGGCTATGGACCAAGTGCAGGTAAATGGGATTAATGTGGTCGGTGTTTGTTGGATGACACAGACATGGTGGGCTTGTTACTATGCTATATGATTCTATAACGCTGAGAAAATCCTCCATGTCTCTGTGTAGCTTTAGGGCTTCAGGATCAATGCGATATTTAATATAAAACAAATGTATGACATTGTGAGTCAGTGCAGTGGTTACAAGTGTGAGAACCACAGTAACTTTGGGGTGAAAAGAAAGGACCTTTGACAGACTGTTATAAACTATCCTTTCGCTCAGTACACCTGTCTGGGCCAGTAGGTGGGATTGAGCAATCTTCTCCATTACCTTTTGGCACTTTCGCAGTGAAGCTTGAAATGAACTAAACAGTCTCTTTCAAATGCTTGTGATGATATTAATCAAGTACTGACTGTTTCATTAAGAAAGCAGCTCAGCCTGCACAGGTTCCTTTCCAAACTGGAATTTATCGTGTGACGACAGATTAATTTAGACCTCCTTATGATGTCCTAAAATAAAACAGCTCCACTAATCTGCTGGAAAAAAAGAACTTGGATGCAAAACATGGCAAAGAAACAGATGCGTCACAGAGACATAACCTTTCCTAACTCAGGTCATCTCAACTATTTCATGGCCAATGAAAAATGAGAGAAATTATAAATAGATTGTCATTTAAATTTTGAGTGAAGGAGGGAGGACAGTCCACTCACTTTTTTCCAACAAGGGTTGTGTTTTCTGCCTACGGATAGAGTAAACAGCAGTCTCCATTTCCAGGCTCACATTCAATGTACCAGCATGCCAATTTCCTGTGCCAGTGCAATGGCAAGAAACATTCTGTTGCTTGAAAGACAGTTGTGAAAAGTTTTGCAATGAGTTCTCTGAATATGGATGTTCTGCCATGTTTGCCCATCGGACAAACAAACAGGAACTAGAGTAGGCCACTCAGCCCTTCCAGCCTGCCCCACCACTCAATAAGATCATGGCTGTTCCTCAACTCCACATTCCTGCATATCCCCCGATACACTTCCATCCCCTTGGTCATCAAGAATCTTTTCTACCTCTGCCTTAAAAATACTTAAGGAATCTCCACTCACTGTGTTTTTGGAAAGGAATTCTAACCATCCGACAGAAAATGTTTTCCTTAGCTCCATCTTAAAATGATGCCCCTTATGTCAGTGAGATTCTGTCGTACAGTGTATAAGTCAGTAGCCTGCCAGTCCACTTCACAGGGCAGTTAACAGTCACTTACATTTACTGTTGGTCTGGAGTCATGCATAATCTCAAATGGTTTCAGGATGACATATTTCCAACCCTGAAGGACATTAGTGAATAAGAAAGACTGTCATGCCAATCTAATAGCTTCAGCTACTTAGTCTGAGATTTTTTTTTAAAAGGCCTTAATTCAGTTTCTCAAACATTCAGGTTTTAATTGGATTGTTAGCCAGAGAATTTTGATGAGGAGCCCAACCAGTATACTACTGTGCACTTTACTGTGGGTTCCAACAGGCTGTCTGCCTTTTGGTGGTGAGCTCTTTCTCAACTCACAAATGTCCTTCAATGAAGGAAATCTGCCTCCTTTACTTGGTCTGGCCTACATGTGGCACCAGACTGGCAGCAATATATGTGACACTTTGCTGCTCTCAATGTATAATTAAGGATGAACAAATAAGGGTGGTCCTGCAAATGATGCCAACAGCCCATGAAAGTGTTTTTCAGAAATAGATATGGAAGATAAGCTAACTGGTGTTATGAAACATAAGGCTGGCTGTAACAGTGCATGGGTAGTTGCAATAAATAAACAGCCTAAGGCCATACTTTTATATTATAACACGCCACATTGTATAAAATAAATTTAATAACTCTCATCCTTGCTGAAACATTTTGAAAACCCAATCTTTTGACTCATGCCCTTTATGAAATCCTTTCCTGATTCTGACCTAGATCTGAATAAGTTCCATAGCATACAGTCTATTGCTGGTGGTCTCTGGAGGTGTCTCAATTAACAATTGCAACACTGCTCAGGAAATCTACAGACGAGCAAGTGTGGTCTCGAAACATTAGTTTTCTGAAAAAAACCATCATGAAAGTGATGATATATACAGCTTGTGCTGGGGGCTTGATACCTGGGTGTGCAGAGGTTGGGACATGGGGCAAGGCAACGATGAGACAAAACCAAGGAGGAACTTGTAAGTGAAAAGAATATTCAAATCATGAATGACTGATATATTGACCTAAGTCAATTTGTGTTCATAATTTTCAGCCAAACCTTTTCCTTTTTAATAGTTCTTTTTTAATATCCAAAAGTGTTATTACACCACTCCACCTCATATTATAAACCCAGCTGACACCAGTGTCAAGTGATATTTAAAATATCCCTGTCACACTCTGAGTTACGGAGTGTTATGAACAGCCCAGTTGTATAAAAGGGATTTCAGCTTGAAGCACAGATCAGCTGTTGTTTGAGTGCCATTATGCCCAGTCCTGAAGAGGCACAGTTTACAAAGTCTGCTCACACTGCAATCACAACTCTGAGACAACGAGGAGGAATGAACCTGAGAAATCTGACTGCTCATTTGTGTGAAATCCGGTGCTTAAAAAAAACATAAAGTCTACATTTAAAATAGAGGTGATGATTAATCAGCATGGTAACCAGTTCGTCAAGCAGCATCTCAGGAGCACAAAAGCTGACGTTTCAGGCCTAGACCCTTCATCAGAGAGACCCTTTTACAAGACCCTTTAGTCTTTATTTTGAGTTGATGGTTGGGCTGCAGTTTTTGGATCCTGCACCCCATCTGTGTTATGGGGGCGAGTCCTGGGTTGGGAGGGAAGCTGGTGTCTAGGCACCTGAGCTACTTAATGGCTTTTTACCAAAAACACACCTGGCTAGAGTTATGCATTATCTAACACCAAATCATTTACCAAAATCTGAATGAGAGACCAAAAAAACCCCAAAAGAAATGCAGATGCTGTAAATCAGGAACAAGAACAAAGTTGCTGGAAAAACTCAGTGGGTCTGGCAGCATCTGTGAAGAAGAAGCTCTCTCTGATGAAGAGTCTAGGCCTGAAACATCAGCTTTCGTGCTCCTGAAATGCTGCTTGGCCTGCTGTGTTCATCCAGCTCCACACTTTGTTACCTTGGATTCTCCAGCATCTGTAGTTCCTATTATCACTGGTAACCAGTTCATGCTCACTTTAACCTATTGCCTGACATCCTCAGGTTTTGAGGCTCTTGCGCTCTGGATGACAGAGAGAGAGTTGAGTCAGAGACTGAGTGAGTTAGAATGCAGTTACCAAATACCCTTTCTGAGGGTTTGAAATATAACATTGAGGCAGTATTCTTACTGCCATTGTACTGGGGTTCATTGCCAGTTTTCCCTGGCAATGCAGGATCAACAAAATTCACTGGGTCGAGCCTTCACTTTATTGTGCTCTGGGCTGAAGTAGCACAGGAGCGAATGTTAACTAACTACTGGTATTATAATGTCAAAGTGTGGTCAGCATAAGCAGCTAGGGGGCAGTGGACAACCAACTGTTTTCCCAGAAGTCTATATGGAGGCTGGAGTAATAGAGGAAGGGAGTTCTCTCCTTGTATTTGAGTGGTACCTCTCCTGAGTTAGTACCTCCACTTCCAACCTACCACCCCTACTCTCCAAAGACTACCCTTGAACATGCCGTCCTGTCCAGCCTCCCAAAGACCAGCAAACCCTCACCACCCAATATCCTGCCCGTGACCTGCTATTGAATCCTGTAGCAGGCTTGTATCCTCATCTTCTCACTGCAATCTTCTGTGATTATAATATTGTATGTTACTGCTTCAACGTTGTGTTCAATTGTTCCATGTATGGCTATGTGAATCTGGAAACTGATCTGTTTGCATTGCTCGATGGTTTTCGCCTGGGTGCTGACTCTGAAGCAAATGAACAAGCAGTATTGGAGCTGCTAAAAGCTAAACACTTGGGCATGGTGTAGGGTAGAGGTTTGAAAGCATTGCATACAACTCTTTAAGTAAAGTTTCTGCACAATTAGACAGTAGTGTTATCGCTGCAATTCTCTGAGGAAAATCAGATTTACAAAAATGGAGCAGCGAGTAATCCAGGAGCAGTGGAGATTGTTATTAGAAATAAAACTGGTCCACTATTGGTCTTTAGTAAAGGAAACCTTACATTCTCGCCTACGTTGGCCTTTTTGTGTCTCCACCTCCAATTAATAAGTTACACACTCAGGAGGGAAATTGCCAAGTGGTATTATTGCTAGACCATTCATCTATTGACCCAGGTAATATTCTGGGGACCCAGATTCAAATCCTGCCATCGTAGTTGGTGGAATTTGAATGTAATAGAAAAATGGAATTAGGGAATGTGTCCTAACTGGTTGGAAGTTGTCCCAACTAGTTCACTGATGACCCTTAGGAAAAGAAGCTACTGTACTGCTCTGGGCTACAGGATTTGGTTAACTATCTGCGTTGGGCCGATAATGCTAGCTGAATCAGTGGCACCCACATCTAAGTGAATGAACTGAAAAAGACCAAGTCACCTGTCCCACTACAGCAACCTAGTTGGGTCATCAAAGATTTGACAATCACTTCCAGCCATGATAGCTAACCCTCGTCCCAAGAATCAATTTTAAATGACCAGAAGATCTGCCAGTGCCTGCAAATTGTGATCTCTGCAAATGAGCAGGAATGTAAATATAAATCGCTCGCGTGTTTCAGTATTCCAAGGAGAGCACATTTGATCCCATTCAACCTAACACTGGGAGTAGTGGTTTGGGTTAGTTCGAAATAGGCCATTCAACCCAACAGCTGTATGCTGATTGTTACTCTGAGAGAAATAGATTCATAGAGTTCTACAATGTGTAAACCGGCCCTTCGACCCTAACTAGTCCATGCTGACTATTGTACCCACTCAGCTAGTTCCAATTGCCTGCATTTGGTCCCTATCCCTCTACACCCTTCCCGGCCATGTACCTATCCAAATGTTCTTTTTTTAAATGTTGCTATTGTACCTGCCTCAACCACTTTCTCTGGCCGCCCCTTCCATTAATGCATCACTCTGCATGAAGAAGTTTCCTCTCAGGTCCTGCTTCAATCTTTCCCCTCTCACCTTAATCCTATGCCTTCTAGTTCTCAATTCCCCATGCCTGGGAAAAAGACTGTATACATTCATCCTACCAATGCCCCTCATGATTTTATACACATCAATAAGGCCACTCCTCATTCTCCTACATTCCCGCGTTCCAATATCTCCCTATAACTGAGGCCTACCAGTCCTGGCAACGTCCTTATAAATCTTTGCACACTTTCCAGTTTAACTATGTCCTTCCTACAACAGGGTGACCAAAACTGTACACAATATTCTAAAGTGCACCCTCACCAAAGACTTATACAACTGTAACATAACATCCCAGCTCCTGTACTCAATTCCTCAACCAATAAGGGCTAGCATACTAAATGCCTTCTTCACCACCCTATCCACCTGTGACACCATTTTCAATGAACTATGTACTTGTACTCCTAGGTCCCTCAGTTCCACAACACTCCTCAGGGCCTTACCATTTACTGTATAAGTCCTACTTTGGTTTGACTTTCCAAAGTGCAACATCTCACCCCTATCTGTATTGAATTACATTCCTCACCCCTCAGCCCACTTCCCCATATGATCAAGATCCCTCTGTAATTTTTGATAACCTTGTTCACTATCAATGATGTCTCCTAAATTTGTATCATCTGAAAACTTACAAACATGCCTTGTACATTCACATCCAGATCATTTATGTAAATAACAAATAACAAAGGTCCCAGCACCAACCCCTGCGGCACACCACTAGTCACAGGCCTCCAGTCCGAGAAGCAGCCTTCAACCATCACCCTCTGCTTCCTACCATCAAGCCAATTTTGAATCCAATTAGCTAGCTCTCCCTGGATCCTACATGACCCAATCTTCATGTCTAGCCTGCCACGTGGGACCTTGTCAAAGGCCTTACTAAAGCCTGTATAGACAATGTCCGCTGCTCTACCTGCTTCCATCCTCTTGGTTACCTCTTTGAAAAACTCTAAAAGATTTGTCAGACGTGACTTCCCATGCACAAATCCATGCTGACTGTCCCTAGTCAGACCTTGACTATCCAAATGTTGGTTGATCCTGTCCCTCAGTATCCTCTCCACTAACTTGCCTACCACTGATGTCAGGCTCACTGGCCTGTAGTTCCCTGGCTTGTCTCTGCTATCTCACTTAAACGATGGAACAACATTAGCTCAGTGGTTAACACTGCTGCCTCACAGCACCAGGGACCCGGGTTTGATTCCATCCTCAGGCAACTGTCTGCGTGCAGTTTGCACATTCTCCCCGTGTGTGCGTGGGTTTCCTCCGGGTGTTCCGGTTTCCTCCCACAGTCCAAAGATGTGCACGTTAGGGTGGATTGGCCATGCTACATTGCCTGTACTGTTCAGGGATGTGTAGATGAGGTTGGTTAAAGAGGGATGGGTCTGCTGGGATGCTCTGAGGGTTGGGGTGGGCTTGTTGGGCCGAAGGGCCGATTTCCACACTGTAGGGATTCTAAGATACTATTAAGAAATTAGCCACCGTTCACAAAAACGTTCACAGCATGTGGGTGTCATTGAGAAGCAGTTATTACCCATGACATAGAGGGATAGGATTTCAGATAATAAAGTGTGAAGCTGGATGAACACAGCAGGCCAAGCAGCATCTCAGGAGCACAAAAGCTGACGTTTCGGGCCTAGACCCTTCATCAGAGAGGGGGATGGGGTGGGGGTTCTGGAATAAATAGGGAGAGAGGGGGAGGCGGACCGAAGATGGAGAGAAAAGAAGATAGGTGGAGAGGAGAGTATAGGTGGGGAGGTAGGGAGGGGATGGGTCAGTCCAGGGAAGACGGACAGGTCAAGGAGGTGGGCTGAGGTTAGTAGGTAGATGGGGGTGCGGCTTGGGGTGGGAGGAAGGGATGGGTGAGAGGAAGAACAGGTTAGGGAGGCAGATACAGGTTGGACTGGTTTTGGGATGCAGTGGGTGGAGGGGAAGAGCTGGGCTGGTTGTGTGGTGCAGTGGGGGGAGGGGATGAACTGGGCTGGCTTTGGGATGCGGTGGGGGAAGGGGAGATTTTGAAGCTGGTGAAGTCCACATTGATACCATTGGGCTGCAGGGTTCCCAAGCGGAATATGAGTTGCTGTTCCTGCGACCTTCGCCAATTGCTAAGTGGGGGAGTAGAGAAAGGTAGGTAATTGAACTGGAAGCAAGCTGCAAACAAACAAATTGATCACTCTGGCTGGCCAGCATTTATTCCCCATCACGATTTACCTAGAGGGCAGTAAAAAGTCAACTAACATTGTAGTAGGTCTGGAGTCACATACAGACCGGATAAAGATGACAGTTTCTTTCCCTGTAGAGCGTTAATGAGCGAGATGCTTTTATGACAATCTACAGTAGTTATGCCATCTCCATTTGGTGAGCTTTTCACCCCAGCTTTGTATTCAGCTCAGATTTCACCATCTGCTGTGGTGTCCCCACAGCGTGGCCCTGGGGCCTGGATTGCTAATCCAGTGAGCTACTATCAAAGCACCTCCACTGCTAGCCTTCCACAGAATAGAATAGGATAGCAATTTATTGTCACTTGTTTCAAGAAAATACTATGATGTATATACAGGCCGCCACAATTTGGCATCATTTTAATTACAGAAATTATAAACAAAAATAACTGAGACAGCGTTAGGATAAAGTTCATCTTTCGTTTGCTCCACAACAATCTGGGTTCCATCACCAAAAGTACCCTGAGGCGGCTGAAGCAGGTATTTCCAGGCCACACCTACCACCCTGACAGCGCTGGTACCAACACCAACGTCACTGGAAGGAGGGATATACCAGACCCACCAAGTCTCTGTCACTGAAGCTGTCACCCACTCAGCCACTGCCCGAAGCTGCCACGTTTTCACCATAGCCACAAAGAATGAACAGGAACCACCGTACTGCCACTGACACTGCCACCAAGAGGAATGGACTAGACCCACTAACAACGAGGCCTTCAAAGGAGCAGGGTCATTGTTGTTAGCATTGAGCCAACAGTAGGGGAAGGGTTAGGAATGAGGACAGAGCTTCTGCTAACACCATGTGGATTTCTGCTACTGTTGGACACAAGATGATCTGAGCCACATATGACATGATCGTATTCGGGGTATCATAGACGAGTGGCTGTGGTCCTGAAGTAGGACACCAGAGGCCAGGCATTCATATCTCATTGTTGCTAAAGTGTGAAGTTGGTTTAAGTAGAAGAGTTTGCGTCAAGAAAGGGAGGTGAATTTTGGGTGAACTCTTGAATTAGTTTCTGTTGCAGAACTACAGGAAAATTTGAAAAAGGTTGTATGAGCAGGAAGATCTGGAGAATTTGCAAAATAAGCGTCAACAACAGAGAAGGAGACACCAGGAGATCAAGGAATCCAATGAGCAAGTTCAGAAACATCAAGAGCTGATGCAACAGCTAGACCGGCAGGCCGATCAGAAAGCACAGGAATTCCAGGATGCCAAGTTGATAAAAGGCCATAGCAGTGGGACAAAGAGGGGGGATGTAGGTTGTCAGAGAGAATTGAAGAGGGATGATGGGATGGGAGTCATTGAGTCATTTAGGTTATAGAAGGAAGCCACTTGGCTTGCGAAGCCAGTACAGCAACAGTACCATGATCCCGTGTAACCCCCTAGCCCTGAAAGTTAATTTTCTTCCAAGTGTCCTTCAATACCTTAGGAAATGGTTCTTATCTCTGCTTCCAAAACTGGTGGAAGTGAGATCCAGATCATTATAATTCACTGTATTAAAAGGTTCATCACATGCATCCTGCACCTCTTGCCTGCAACTGTAAATCTGGGTGCCCTAGTCATGCTGTTAGCAATTTGAAATTATTTTTCTTTGTTGGCTTTATCTAAACCTGTCAATAAGAATGATGAACTAGTGGCACAGATATAAATCATTTAGATCTAAACACAATTATGGAGAAATAGTTATATGGTGATCCAGGTTAGGAACTACATATTACACAGTCTATAATATTACAACAAGACAGTCAGAATGGAGGAGTGGTATTGATAGTAAAGGATGACATAAAGATGTCAGTGAGAAAGGGTTTGGCCTCAGAAGACCGTGACATAGAATAGGTATCAGTGGAATTTAGGCATAATGAAAGCCAGAAGATATTGGCTTCAATTAGTCATAGACTATCCACCAAGATGGTCACACTGTTGAACAAGATGATCCCTGTTGTCCTTCTTAAACAAAGGAAACCCATGGTTATTGTCCAATCCTCTGGGACCACTCCTGAGTCTAAAGAGGATATAATGATTTTGTACAAGGCCCTAGCAATTCTATGTTCTAATTCACCCCTTCACCTCCCTCTGTAGCTGAACAAATTCCATCAGGTCCTGGGGACCTTGTCTACCATAATGCTTTTCAAGGCACTCAACCTCTCCTTTTTTATGTTGGTATGCCCTAGAATATCAACATATCCCTCTCTAGACTTACCACCCACTATGCCCTTCTCCTTTGTGAACACCAATGCGAAGTATTTTTTAAGGACATTTCCTCCAGCTCCATGCATAAATTCCTTCATTTGTCCTGAGTGGACATACCCTTTCCCTAGCCTTTCCTCTTTATATGCACAAAACTCACTTTGAAATTTCCATAATTCTTTTCTGGTCCAAGACAGTGGTGGAGTAACAGGGCTGCATGTGGGCTTTTGCCTGGAGCCTGCCTGGTCCCATCCGCTCTCTGATGAAGGGTCTAGGCCCGAAACGTCAGCTTTTGTGCTCCTGAGATGCTGCTGGGCCTGCTGTGTTCATCCAGCCTCACATTTTATTATCTTGGAATCTCCAGCATCTGCAGTTCCCATTATCACTGCTTTCCTGTTTGTTTTATTTTTGCTTCTGTGCTTTTCTTTTGCTTGTTTTTCCTCATCTTCTGGTCTTTGACTTGTTCTTTACTGTGACCGGTTGGTCAGCACCACCAGCGCAGCAGCCACAGAGGGCTGCATGCGGACTGGTAGATGTGGCTTCTCCTAGTAATCAGAGGCAGTGGCAGCAAGTAAGGTCTTCTGGTATTTGAGGCCAACATTTGCAGGAGCAAGGTTATCCTCCCGGCAGTTGGACCTGGTGGCTGCTGCAGCAGGATTATTCTCCCAGCATTGGTGGTGGTGCTAACAACAGCGACATTGTCCTCCTGGCATTAGGGTCTGGTGGCAGCGGCAACAAAGCTCTTCCAACGATCAGATCAGCAACACCAGCGGCAGTCAACTCTTCAAGATGGTGGCACTGGCAAAACCTCTGCAGCCAAAGCAGGACTCGTGGCCAATGACAGCCTGGACTGGCAGCAGAGCCAGACACTCTTGGTTGAAGGGCAAGTGTGGCTTCAGCAGAGCCAGCAAAGTGGGCCCAGCAGCGAAGAGATGATGCCTAAAGTGGGGCCATTCCTTGGTGAATCCAACAGAGGCAGCTGCTTGGTGGTAGAGGTCTCCCTTGAGGCTAGGTGCCAGTATGGACAGGGTCAGAAAGACTGATACTCTGAACTTCTTAGTTATTTTTTATTTCTCCAGTTTATTCCAATGGCCTATAATGCTGGACAATTTATTTCTTTACTTTTCATTTTTGTTTCCTAAGAATTTGATCTTGAGTATCTGTTCTGAGAGACCTTTCTTCCTAAGATGGTGTTGTAATGCAGCGACTGTAAACCTTTCACTGTATTCATTTGTGTACATGTGACAATAAAACTAATTCAATTCAGTTTGTTAATAAGGATGTTTCATGTCCCCTTTTAGTCTTCCCAACTCTTTGTTGAAGTTCTTTCCTGCTTTCTTTATATTCTATAAGGATTCTGACTACCTTCATTTTCCTAAACTTTATGCATCCCTCTTTTTCGTTCTTGACAAAAATCACAATTTTTATTATCATCCGAGGATTCCGAATCTTGCCATCCTTATCATTCATTTTCACAGAAACATGCTCGCCATGAACTTTAATTAATTGGCCTTTAAAAGATTCCCACATGACCGATGTGGATTTGCTCTCAAACATCTGCCCCTAATCTACATTCCCCAATTCTTGCTTAATATTATCTCAGTTAGCCTTACCCCAGTCTTGTATTTTCACCCGAGGACTGCTCTTATCCTTATCCGTACGCAACTTAAAATGTATAGAATTATGATCACTGATCACAAGATGTTCCCCCACTGAAACTTAATCACCTGACCAGGCTTATTCCAAATTGCTAGGTCTAGTATGGACCGTTGTGGGAGATATAGCAGTTTGGATCGGAAATTGGCTTGCTGAAAGAAGACAGAGGGTGGTAGTTGATGGGAAATGTTCATCCTGGAGACCAGTTACTAGTGGTGTACCACAAGGGTCGGTGTTGGGTCCACTGCTGTTTGTCATTTTTATAAATGACCTGGATGAGGGCATAGAAGGATGGGCTAGTGAATTTGCAGACGACACTAAGGTCGGTGGAGTTGTGGATAGTGACGAAGGATGCTGTAGGTTGCAGAGAGACATAGATAAGCTGCAGAGCTGGGCTGAGAGGTGGCAAATGGAGTTTAATGCAGACAAGTGTGAGGTGATGCACTTTGGTAAGAGTAACCAGAAGGCAAAGTACTGGACTAATGGTAAGATTCTTAGTAGTGTAGATGAGCAGAGAGATCTCGGTGTCCATGTACACAGATCCTTGAAAATTGCCACCCAGGTTGACAGGGCTGTTAAGAAGGCATCCAGTGTTTTAGCTTTTATTAATAGAGGGATCGATTTCCGGAACCACGAGGTTATGCTGCAGCTATACAAAACTCTGGTGCGGCCGCACTTGGAGTATTGTGTACAGTTCTGGTCACCGCATTATAAGAAGGATGTGGAAGTTTTGGAAAGGGTGCAGAGGAGATTTACTAGGATGTTGCCTGTTATGGAGGGAAGGTCTTATGAGGAAAGGCTGAGGGGCTTGAGGCTGTTTTCGTTAGAGAGAAGGTTGAGAGGTGACTTAATTGAAACATATAAAATAATCAGAGGGTTAGATAGGGTGGATAGGGAGATCCTTTTTCCTCGGATGGTGACGGCGAGCACGAGGGAGCATAGCTTTAAATTGAGGGGTGAAAGATATAGGACAGATGTCAGAGGTAGTTTCTTTACTTAGAGAGTAGTAAGGGAATGGAATGCTTTGCCTGCAACGGTAGTCGATTCGCCAACTTTAAGTACATTTAAGTTGTCATTGGATAAGCATATGGACGTACATGGAATAGTGTAGGTTAGATGGGCTTCAGATTGGTATGACAGGTTCACGCAACATCGAGGGCCGAAGGGCCTGTACTGTGCTGTAATGTTCTGTGTTCTGTGTTCTATGAGTCTAAAGAAAGTGAAGCATTCTGAATCTGAAATATTACATTGCAATGCTGGTTCTCCTCCTCATTCCTCAGCTGTGTCAGTTCATAAAGCTGATGAATGAGCTAACAGTGAATGCAATAAAGCAGCACACTGCCCACAGTGTGTAAGTTACTTTCAAACAGAGAATGATTGGGGTGAGGCATAAATTACAATAATGGATATGGAGATGGCAGTAATGCCACTCATTACAGATGATTCCTTAGATCAATAGTAAAAAACCTTCCTTCCTTCCTTTGTTGTTGTGCAGCAGAACATTCTGTTCCGGACTTTGGGAATACCCAGCTTATGTCTGAGCTGTTGTAGCTTTTTCAATTTCTGAATATTTTACCTTGAAGTTCTTTTGTCGCTGTTTGTCAAAAGAAGCAATGGGAACATGAGGAAAAGTCTTTCTGTGCAGTGGCTGATTATCTATGTGCACAACTTATAGATAGAGTGGAGCAGATTTAGTTGTGGATTTCAAAATGGCATTGGAACAATTATTCCAAGAAAAAAAGGTTGTGGGGCTATAGAAGAATTGGGAGAGTGTGACCATTTAAGCTACAACTGCTACAAGTCATCACAGACACGGTGGGCCAAATAGTTTCCTTCTGTGCGATAATGGTTTTAGGTTGCACAGAAGGCTCAATGAAGAACCTTGAAGATGACACCAGAGATGCCATTCTGAATAGGGGGAAGACAACCGCATTGACTGTGTTACTTTGAGAGAAAAGGCAGTACAATTTGGGTGTGAATCTAGCAGTTAAAATAAGTGCTGAGTGGAGAGGCTAACGCTGGACTGTGTTTACACTGGACTGTGTTTCCATAACAAGGGCTGGTTCTGATCACTGCTACATCACACAAGCGCCCCAGAGAGATTCTGTCCTCTGATTGGCTCGAAGGTTCTTCTTCCCTTTCCCAGGTGATTGTAAGCTAGTTTCAGCTCCGTTACAACTGGAGGAATCACATCCTGTGATCATCCCATTCATTTTCCAGCCTTGGTGAAGTGGTAGTATTGGTTCTGACCTCACTTGACTGTTAGCCAAGGTGGGGTGAGATAGGGGCAGGGGGTGAGGTTGGGGGGTGTTGGCAGGGTGGTGGGGGTGAGGTGTCAATTAGCTCAGTTGGTGAATGGATTAGTATGGTGAGTGAATAAAGCTAACAGTTCAATTCCTGTACTGGCTGTGGCTGTTCATGAGGGCAGTGTCTCCTCACCCAACACCAAGCTTGTGGCTTGGTTACCATCAAGCTCTGTATAACTAACTGACTTTTTCTAATCAGGAAAGATGTTTATAGTCCTTTATCAAACTGTGGTTTCTAACCAGGAATCCAGAGACCCAGTTTCTGGAGACATGGACTGAAATTGCAGGAAAATGAAACTTGAATTCAAATGGTTAAAATCTAGAGTTAAAAGCAATTTTAATGATAACCACATAACCATTGTCAGTTTGTCACATAAACAAAAACAATTCTGCTAATGTCCTAAAGGAAAGAAAAAGTGCGATGGGCAGGCTTGGCCCAGTGGTATTATCGTTAGACCCAGGTTTGAATCACACCATGGCAGATGGTGGAATTTGAATTCAATAGGAATCTGGAAATAAGAATCTAAAGACCGTGAAACCATTGTCCATTATCGGAAAAAGCCATCTGGTTCACTAATACCCTCCAGGCAAAGAAATCTGCCATCCTTACCTGGCCTGGTCGACATGTGACTCCAGACCCACAGCAATGTGGTTGACACTCAACTGCCCTCTGGGCAATTAGGGATGGGCAATAAATGCTGGCCTGGCCAGTGACACCCACATCCTGTGAATGAATTAAAAAAAATAGGTTTTCCAGCTCAAAAAGATTGTTTGGTAGCAATTTCCCCTCTTTCTCAAAAAAAGCTGGTGCTCCATTTTAATGGAAAACTGAGGGATAGATTAAGTATTTTTTAAATTAGTTATTTGTAACGGATTATTGCGTATGGGTTAAACAGAAAGGAAAGTGCAGATGTGACCCTCGTGTGAACTCAGTGTTCTGAGAGAAATAGCAGCAAATAGTAACTGTGTTCAGATCCAGTGTGAGAGGCTGGCTGTGCTGGTTCCTCACCAGGCCACGATCTGGAAGAACAAGGGCAGCACATACATGGGAACACCACCCCCTGCAGTGTTCCCCTCCAAGCCACTCACCATCTTGACTTGGAAATTAATCAGAATCCTGCCCAGGCCGTGTCCTCAGCCCATTTTCAGCTGCATTGTCAATGACCTTTCTTTCATCATAAGGTCAGAAGTGAGATATATTTATGATGATTGCAGCCCATTTCCAAGTGCTGCAAGTCCTGTACAATATCCAGGCTTGGGATGATTTGTGGTCAGTAACATTGACCAAACCTCAGCCGTAGACTCTAACCAGTTCACCCAACGCTCAGTAGCATACCCATCACTATCTTCAACATGCAATGGCTTGCTATGGATCACTATTGAACTGGACAAGCCAGATCCATACTGTGTCTGCAAGATCAAATCTGAGACTGGAAATTCTGAGGCAGTACTTTACCTCCTGACTCCCCAGAGCCTGATCACCGTCTACGAGGCACAAGTCAACAGCATGATGGATTACTCCCCACTTGCTTGGATGGCTGCAGCTCCATTGCAAATGGAGAACTCAAGAAACTTGACATCATCCAGGACAAAGGAGCCTGCTTGATTGGCACTGTGTTCATTAGCATCCATTCCTTCCACCACTGACACTTAATAACAACAGTGTGGACTATCTACATGATGCCCTGCCAAAATTCACCAAAGATCCTAGGCAGGTCCTTCCAAATGCACAGCCAATTAGAAGGACAAGGGCAGGTTGCAGTGGTTACACCACTAACTGCAAGTTCCCCTCAAGACTACAGAGCATCCTGATGGAATTATATCACTGTTTCTTCACTGTGGCATGTACTTGGAATTCCCTCCTAAACAGTAGGATGCAGTGCCACCTCACACACACAACAGCAGTTTAAGGCAGCTCACTCCCACTGTCTCAAGGGTGTTTGAGGATGAGTAATGAATGCTGGCCTTTCTTGCGATGCTCATATCCCATGAACAAATTTGTTAAAAATCACTATCACTTTGTTAGACTTAACTCTAATCCACTGTGTCCAGTTCTGGTCACCCTATTATAGGAAAGATGTGGAGGCTTTGGAGAGGGTGCAAAGGAGGTTTACCAGGATGCTGCCCGGACTGGAAGGCTTGTTTTACGAGGAGAGGTTGACTGAGCTCGGAGAAGGAGGCAGAGAGGTGACCTGATCGAGGTGTACAATGTAATGAGAGGCATGGATAGAGTCGATAGCCAGAGACTTTTCCCCAGGGCAGGATTGACTGCCACGAGGGGTCATAGTTTTAAGGTGTTAGGAGGAAGCTATAGAGGAGACATCAGAGGGAGGTTCTTCACCCAGAGAGTTGTGAGCGCATGGAATAGCTTGCCAGTGGTAATCGTGGAAGCGGAGTCATTAGTGACATTTAAGCGACTGCTGGACATGCACATGGACAGCAGTGAATTGAGGGGAATGTAGGTTAGGTTATTTTATTTTTGGGTTAGGATTATTTCACGGCATAACATTGTGGGCCGAAGGGCCTGTACTGTGCTGTACTTTTCTATGTTCTATATTCTATGTTCTAATCTACAATGAAATGGCCTCAGTGATCCAAAATAGGGAACACGTACAGATAAAAAGCTGAATGAAATCTTCTCCAGCACCAGCGTTTTCGATAGGTTGGCCTATGTATTTTGAAGAAGACTGAAACTCCTCTAAGCCAGTAGAGAAAGAACTTTCAGACAAATCCCACAGTGTAAATGCAAAGGCCATTAGACTATCACAGATGGCTCTCGTCTTACTGTGATAGTGTAAAATGGATGGATGAAAGTCCATCATCCATTTGGTGTTTCTATCCATTTGTTTTGCCTTTGAGGTGGTTGGGCAGACTGGTCAAAAGTGCTGATAACCCAAAAGACTTTCAACACAATTCCATAAACCCTTGAAGGGCTAATACTTGCAGGAGCATGAGGAAAAGACCAGGTAGAGAGACATGCTCTTGCAGAGACTGGTACGGTTTCAATGGGCAGAATAGACTCCTGCTGTGCTAAAACATAGAAATGTAGAAAATGGGAGCAGGAGTAGGCCAATCATCCCTTCAGCCTATGTCATCATTCAGTCTGATCATGATTAATCATCCAACTCAGTCCCCAGTTCCAAATTTCTCCCTATACCCTTTGATCCTCTGCCCAAAGAAATATATTCAGCTCCTTCACTAAAACATTAATGTTTCAACCTCTACCATGTTCTGCGGCAGAGAATTCCACAGGGTCAACACTCTCTGAGTGAAGAAGTCTCTCCTTACCTCCGTCCTTAACCACCTACCCTGTTTCCTCATGTTGTGACACTTGGTCATGGCCTGTCCAGTTATTGGGAACATCCTTCCTGAGTTAACCCTATCAAGCCCTCTCAGAATTTTACAGATTTCTGTGCGATTCCCCCTCATTCTTCTAAACTCCAGTTTCTTTCCATACATCAGCCCTGCCATCTCAGGAATTAGCCTGGTAAACCTTCACTGCACTCCCTCCATCACCAAAACATCCTCCGATAAAGAGACCAAAACTGCACACAATACTCCAGGTGTGGTCTCACCAAGGCCCTGTGTAACTGTAACAACACATTTCTGCTCCTCTAGTCTAACCCTGTCACTATGAAGGCCAACAAACCATTTGCCTTCTTCCCTGCCTCCTGCACCTACATGCTTACCTTCAGCACTTGGTTTACAAGGACACCCAGGCCTCATTGCACCTCCCCCTTTCCCAATCTATCACCGTTCAGATAATAATCTGCCAGTCTCTTATTGCTTATCCCAAAGGGGATAACCTCATATTTATACACGTTAAATATCATCTGTCATGCAATTGCTCACTCACTGAACCTGTCCAAGTCCCACTGAAGTATCTCTGCATCCTCCTCATATTTCACCTTCCCACCCAGCTTTGTGTCATCTGCTAAACTGGAGATGTTGCACTTATTTTCGACACCTCTATCAATACATATTGTGAACAGAATATTTGAACCATTCTGTAATTCACTGACACCACTGCCCATTGCCAAGAGCAATCCCAAAATGTTTAAAATCTTGCTAATTCTCTGTGGTATCTGATCTCTCACACTGATGCATTTGATGGTTGGCTTCATTGAAGGAAGCAATGAGACAACAAAACATTGTGAGATTTGCTGAGCTTGTCTGAAACTAAGATTTGTAACAGCCTCAATGTCTTCCTGTTGATTTTGTTTGAGCCATGTTTCTGTCTTCATTTGAAAGCTACAGTTTGTATAACCTTGCAGCTTTCTTGTGACGTGTTCAGAGGATGCTCACGTTGCTGGCTAGGGGAAGACTATTGTCCATCTCCAATTGCCTCTTGATAAGGAATGGTTGAAATATTTCCAGGTGATGGTGTTCCCATGTATCCAAAATTATCCCAAAATATTAAATTATAAGATAAGAGCCCACAGGTACCTCTGAGTATGGGAGTTAGCACATTGGTGTGGAGGCAAACTGCCTCATTGACAGGAAACAGCTATTAGGTTAACGGTTATTTTCTTTACCAAGTTGGTGATCTGTGACCAGTGGGGTTCCATAGGGATCAGTGCTGGGACCATGAGCTGAAAATATTGTGAAAAATATGAATGACTTGGAGGAAAGAAAGTACTGTAGTCAAGTTTGCAGATGATGTATTAATAGGTGAAAAAGGTAGGTTTTGAGAGGGATACAAACAATTTTCGGAGGGATATTGGTAGGTAAAGTAAATATGCAAAAAGTTGGAAATGGAGTGTAATGCAGAAAAATGTGAAGTTGTTCACTTTGTAAAAAAAGAACAAAAGAACAGAATATTATTTAAATGGAGAAAAATTCAGAAAGTTGCAACACAAAGGGACTTGGGGGAACTTATGCACAAAACACAGAAAGCTAGCACACAGGAGCAGGTCATCGAGTAGGCTAATGGAATACTGGCCCTTATTTCAAGGGGGTTGGAGTATAAGCGTAGGGAAATCTTACTGCAATTGTACAAGGTGCTAGTGAGACCACATCTGGAGTGTTTTGGGCAGTTTTGGTCTCCTTAGTTAAGGAAACATCAATTCACTGGAGGTAGCTCAGAGAAGATACATTGGGATGATCTCTGGCATGGGGGGGACTGTCTTATGACCAAAGGCTAAACAGGTTGGGTCTCTATTCACTGGAGTTTAGAAGAACAAGAAGTGATCTAGGTCTCTCGCAATTTGCTTCATAGCCTTCTACCAGAATCCTCCTTAGTGGCTCCTCAACAGCACCCTCTGTTGGATGCTCCAAGGACAGAAGAGATTGTTTCTTTAAGCAGCAGAAGGTATTGTGGCGATACCACTGGATTTGTTATCTAAAAGTCCAAGGTTTACAAGTTCAAATCCCCGCTTAGAGGCTGGTGGAATTTAAATAGAGGCTTACTGGTAAAAAAAAGCTGATGCAGAAGGTTCTCTTCTTGCACTCATCTGGACAGAATCACAAGAATACCAAATTCCAAACAAGAAAAAAAAATTGGTACGGTGTGAGAAGATGCTTCAGATCAGTTGGAAGCCAACCCTGTTTGCTAGGAACATTGATATTGACACCAGGAAACAGTTGGCTACTGAGCATCCATGTAAATTCAAACCAGGCAAGTTTGGTTAAGGTGTTTCATTCTCCCTAACTTTTATTAAACTGAAAAACTGCAAAGCATGAGTACGTTCTTCCTGTTTGCATAATACAGGGCCACACAAGAGAATACACACAGCTTCTAGCATTTGATCACCTTAAATCGATAGTTATTTTAATTTACAACTAGGATTGTTTAACAGGTTTAATCTAAATGTAGAACCACACCTAATGTTTGAACACTATGTTCTAAGTAATGTAAACACGAGCTGGTCAAGAATAAAAGCAAAAAACTGCAGATGCTCGAAATCTGAACCAAATGAAAACAGAAAGCGTGAGAGGATCTCAGCGGATCTGGCAGTATCAAAGGAGAGAGAAACAGTGAATATTTTGAGTTCAGCATGATTTTTCTTCAGACCATATCTGAGTTGGGTGAGAATGATTTTGAACAAAGTTACTTCAACTGTTGTACGGCCAAATGATAACTTAAGTTCAATTAATTAATATATCTGGAATTGAAAATGACCTTCAACAATAATGGCCATGAAACTATCATTAATTGTCATAAAAATCCACAGTAAGCAATAATGCCCCTTAAGGAACGAACATTGCTATCCTACCCTGATTCTAGATGAAAGGCAATGTGCCTGGCTCTTACCTGCCCTCTGAAATGGCCGAGCAAGCCACCTAGTCCAGGGGCAATTAGGGTTGGACAACAGCATTATCCACCTGCCATGAAAGAGTTTAAAAAGCAAGGGGTCTAGTTGAGGCTTTGCAGAAGGATGTTGATGATATTAGGATGAAAGGTGACAGATTAACCTCACATTTTTGAAAAGGCACTCTGTAGAAAGTTAAGCATGTGAGAGAGCAGTGATCCAGGGAGCTGCAACAGTAGCATTCAAAAGAGATTTCGTGAAATATTTAAAGGAGGAATGTGCAGAATTGTACAGAAACAGCAGAGGAGAGTGGGATTAATTAAATAAATTCAACAAAGAACTAGCACAGGTGTGATAGACCACTGTGTATAGTTTTGGTCTCCTTACTTGAGAAAGGATGTACTAGCACAGGAGGGGTTGCAGAGGGGGTTCCTGAGATTGATTCCAGAGGTGAGAGATTTGGTTTATGAGGAAAGATTGTGTAGGCTGGGAAAACATTCATTGGAGTTTAGAAGAATGAAGGGGATCTTATAGAAACATATAGAAACAGGGAGGTTGTTTCTACTGGCAAATGAAACTAGAACGAGGGAGCATAGCCTCAAGATAAGGGGGAGCAGATTTAGGACAGAGTTGAGGAGAAATTTCTTCTCCCAAAGGGTTGTGAATCTATGAAATTCCCTGCCCAGTGAAGAGGTTGAAGCTACCTCACTGAATGTTTTTAAGGCAAGGCTAAATAAATTTTTGAACAGTAATGGAATTGAGGGTTATGGTGAGTGGACGGATAAGTGGAGCTGAGCCTTGAAAAGATCAGCCATAATCTTATTAAATGGCGGGGCAGGCTCGAGGGGCCAGATGGCCCACTCCTGCTCCTACTTCTTATGTTCTTGAATGTGCTGTTGCATTCTATAAGACCCTGCATTTTGCAGCATTCCTCTACTGCTGATTATAAGATGGTGTTAACCTATTTCAGAATAAATGGGTTAGCATCCCTATTATAAAAGCAGTCAGCGACTTATTCAAACACATTTAACATTCAACTGCTCCTGTCTCTGCCGATCATCTCTGGACTGTAGTTTCACTTAAATCTGCACAGGGCTGTGAGCAAGTCTGCATAATGCCTCAAGAGCAATCATCAGCTTTCTGGGCAACATAATGAGAAAAGCATAGCTGAGAAGAAACAAAATGACAGTGTTTAAAAGTGCAAGCCTTAAAATCATCACTTTCAAAACAAACATACTCCATTCTTGTCATCTCCGGCTTGTTAACTTTATAACTGAGACTACGGAAATTGTCCCTGCTCCTTGCCTTTTGGAAGGTAATGCTTTATTTAAAACAAAATGAATGTTTGCCTTAGGGAACAATTGACAGGCCAGAGAATCGCTCATGAATACAATATAAAAACACACAGAACCACAGTGCTGTAAGGAGCCCTACTTTTTGTTGCAGGGCATCTAACAGTTCCTGTCACATGTTGGGCTCAGCTGTTTAGCTTTCTCAAATATTTTAACTTTGTTAAATTGGAAAGTCCGAGCTGATAATTCCCACGAAGGGAAACTGGGACCTGAATGAACAGGATAACCAACAAGGCATCTCATTGTTGGAACAATTTACTGCAAATACTGGAATCTGTACTGAAAACAAAATGTGGTGAAAATCACAGCAAATCAGGCAGTATCCATACAGAGACAGCAGCCTGGTGTTTAGACTCTAATGACCCTTCATCAGAGCTTTAGTTCATGTCATTGGAATGATTTGTTGTGTTTAGTTAGTCCTTTCAGTAAACAGGTGCAGTGCAGACACCATTCTTTGGAGATTTGAATTTAACCGCACACTTGAGCCTCACCTGAAGATAAAGTGCACTTTACTTATATTGTAGTGAATGGTAGTGTCATTATTTTGACAGCAAAATCAGATTTATTGACATGTGAGAATGAACTATTAAAATATGATTTCTTCAGGACCAGCATATATTTTCGATGGAATTGAATGGCCTACTGAGAAAAGATATATGGGGCCATGGGAATTTTGGGGAGACAGGCAGGAAAGAACCTACCCTATTGCCTCCCGTCTTCTTTCCCAGCTATTCCTACTAGGTGAAGCAGTGATCTGTGAGCACATCTTTTTATTTAGCCTGCTGTACTTGCTTTGCCCAATGTGTATTCTTTACGCTGGAGATGCCAGATGCAGATTGGGTGAGTTCTTTGTGGAAACATCTCTGCTCGGGCCACAGACGTGGCACCAAGCATCTGCTGACCCCGAACCCCCATTATAAATGCCCACCTTACTCTCACACTGACATCCCTGCCGTCAGCCTGCTGCCCTATTCCACTGAAGCTCAACATAAGCTGAAGGAGCAGCTCTTTATCTTTCAACTGGACACTTACAGACTTCTGCGCAACACTGTATTTAGCAATTTTGGAATTCAAACTCTCCCCACCCTCGCCATTTTGTTTCCTTTTCTTTGCAAGATTTGTTTTTTTCTTGCTTTTCTCTTCCATTTGTTTTCCGTCAGCAGCAGCCCTTCCATAGGCACATCTTCTGTCCCTCTGCTTCAATACTCCCTGTAACCCTGGAAGGTGAACTCTTCTGTAATGGAGATAATGGGAACTGCAGATGCTGGAGATTCCAAGATAATAAAATGTGAGGCTGGATGAACACAGCAGGCCAAGCAGCATCTCAGGAGCACAAAAGCTGACGTTTCGGGCCTAGACCCTTCATCAGAGAGGGGGATGGGGGGAGGGAACTGGAATAAATAGGGAGAGAGGGGGAGGCGGAACGAAGATGGAGAGTAAAGAAGATAGGTGGAGAGAGTGTAGGTGGGGAGGTAGGGAGGGGATAGGTCAGTCCAGGGAAGACGGACAGGTCAAGGAGGTGGGATGAGGTTAGTAGGTAGCTGGGGGTGCGGCTTGGGGTGGGAGGAAGGGATGGGTGAGAGGAAGAACCGGTTAGGGAGGCAGAGACAGGTTGGACTGGTTTTGGGATGCAGTGGGTGGGGGGGAAGAGCTGGGCTGGTTGCGTGGTGCAGTGGGGGGAGGGGATGAACTGGGCTGGTGGCTTCCTCTACATTGGGGAAACCAAGCGCAGGCTTGGGGACCGCTTTGCAGAACACCTCCGCTCAGTTCGCAACAAACAACTGCACCTCCCAGTCGCAAACCATTTCCACTCCCCCTCCCATTCTCTTGATGACATGTCCATCATGGGCCTCCTGCACTGCCACAATGATGCCACCCGAAGGTTGCAGGAACAGCAACTCATATTCCGCCTGGGAACCCTGCAGCCATTTGGTATCAATGTGGACTTCACCAGTTTCAAAATCTCCCCTTCCCCTACCAGCCCAGTTCATCCCCTCCCCCCACTGCACCACACAACCAGCCCAGCTCTTCCCCCCCACCCACTGCATCCCAAAACCAGTCCAACCTGCCTCTGCCTCCCTAACCGGTTCTTCCTCTCACCCATCCCTTCCTCCCACCCCAAGCCGCACCCCCAGCTACCTACTAACCTCATCCCACCTCCTTGACCTGTCCGTCTTCCCTGGACTGACCTATCCCCTCCCTACCTCCCCACCTACACTCTCTCCACCTATCTTCTTTACTCTCCATCTTCGGTCCGCCTCCCCCTCTCTCCCTATTTATTCCAGTTCCCTCTCCCCATCCCCCTCTCTGATGAAGGGTCTAGGCCCGAAACGTCAGCTTTTGTGCTCCTGAGATGCTGCTTGGCCTGCTGTGTTCATCCAGCCTCACATTTTACTATCTTCTGTAATGGATCTATTTTGTGTGATTTTCTTGCCTTGCGGAGCCCCACAGTTTATTATGAAGTTTTTGATAAACACGTTATATGAAAAATTGAAGTCCTTTCAGAATGTTGATTAAAGTGTTACAGGAACATGTAATGGAATATGTTTACTTGAACAGAAACCAGAGAATATTGAAAATATGTTTGGAGGTAACTGGTTTTGCATGACAGCGTTGTAGCCAGCCTATAAATAAACAGTGACAGATGCTGAACTGTTTGATAGGGAAGTGCTTGATGCTGTTCAGACAGGTGGCCACTCCAGTACAGAAAGAACTGAGGAAAATAAAGCCTTTTAACCCTTTCGGTGAGCTTCCTGGGTACTCAATCATTATACCTTTTGGTTGAGAAAACTGTGAATTCAGAACAAGGAGGCATGATCTTAAATTTGAACTTGTCTGTTTAGTGACAAATTAATGTATTTCACATAAAGGCTAATGGAAACCTGGAGCCCTCACTTTCCAAGAGCATCTGACTGAACTGGCACCCACCCACCACCTCGGACATTCACTCCCTGCAGCGCTAAGGCTACCTTTGCTCTCGTCTTTGCTGCTTTTTGTCGACCTCCAGGGTCTGTGTGTGGCAGTGAGTTTTGATTTGCATGTGCCCTCTGACTGACTGTGTGGCCACCCAGCTTCAATCAATCATTGCACTGAGGCACAGCCGCAGCAATGCGTACCATCTACAAATGGTAGTGCAGCAACTCACCGACGTCACCCAGACATCACCTTCCAAACCCATGACCTCTACCACATTGGGCAGCAGATACACCACCCCCTGCAAGCTCCCCTGCAACTCACTCGCCATCCTGCCTTGGAAATATATCGCCGTTCCTTCGCTGTCACTGTGTCAAAATCCTGGAAATCTCCAAACAGTGCTGTGAGCATTCTTGTAACACTTTGCTCACAGCAGTTCAACAGGCAACTCAGAGCCACCTTCTCAAGGGCAATTAAGGATGAGCAACTAGAGTTGACACAGTCAATAACATCCAAATCCCTTAAAAGAATGAAAAAAAATCCCAAGAACATAATGTTGTCCCAGTCCTGGTGCTCAACAGCTGGTGTTAAGGTTACAGATGACAAAGAAGCATAGGAAATAGGAGCAGGAGTAGGCCAGTCGGTTTTGAAGCTTGTCTGCCATTCAGTATGATCATCCAGTTCAGTTCATTGTTCCCACTTTCGCCCCATACCATTTGAACTCTTTAGCCCAAATAACTATATTTATCTCCTCTTGGGAACTTTCTATGTTCTGGAGCACAGATCTTCAATGCTATTGCCAGCTCATTGTCAGATCCCCGTAGGCTTTCCACCATCCAGTGTCACCAACTGTTTCTTGATATCGCATGGAGTGAATCGAATTGGCCGAAGACTGGTATCTGTGAAGCTGGGGACCACTGGAGGAGGCCGAGATGGATTATCCACTCAGCACTTCTGGCTGAAGATTGCTGTAAAAACCTCAGCCTTATCTTTTACACTGCTGTGTTGGGCTCTTCCATCATTGAGGATGGGGATATTTGTGGAGCCTCCTCCTCCAGTTGGATGTTTAATTGTCCACCACCATTCCCAACTGAATGTTGCAAGACTGCAGCACTTAGGTCTGATCCATTGGTTGTGGGATCACTTTGCTTTATCACTTGTACTTTCACTATTTGCTGTGCAAGTAGTCCTGTTTTGTGGCTTCACCAGGTTGACACGCCATCTTCAGGTATACCTGGTGCTGGTCCTAGCATTTCCTCCTGCACTCTCCATTGAACCAGGCTTGATCCCCTGGCTCGATGGTAATAGTTGAGTGGGGGATATGCCAGGTCATGAGGTTCCAGATTGTGTTGGAGTACAATGCTGCTGCTGTTGATGTCCTATAACCGCCTCATGGATGCCCACTCTTGAGTTCCTAGATCTGTGCGAAGTCTGTCCCATTTCAGCATGCTGATAGTGCCACGCAACATGATGGAGGGTGTTCTCAATGTGAAGGTGGGACTTCATCTCCACAAAGATAAGCAGTGGTCACTCTTACTGATAGTGTCATGGACTGATACATCTGCCGTTCTTGGTGGTGGACATTGAAATCCCCCACCCAGAGTACATTTTGTGCCCTTGTCATCCTCAGTGCTGCAATATTAAGGAGTACTGATTCATCAGCTGAGGGAGGACAATATGTGGTCACCAGCAGGAGGTACCCTTGCCCGTGTTTAACCTGAAGATATGAGACTTCATGGGGTCTGGAATCAACGTTGAGGGCTCCGAGAGCAACACCCTCTCGACTGTATATCACTGTGCCGCCCCCTGTGCTGGTGAGACAGGGCATACCCAGGGACGGTGATGGGGGTGTCTGGGGTAATGTCTGTAAGGTATGATTCTGTGAGTATGACTGTCAGGCTGTTGCTTGACTAGTCTGTGAGACGGCTCTCCCTGATGTTAGTGAGGAGGACTTTGCCTCTTCAAGTGCCTAGGTTGATGCCAGGTAGTCTGCCTGGTTTCATTTCATTGTTGACACTTCATAGCGAATGGATTGCTCGGCCATTTCAGAGGGCAATCGAGAGTCAACCACATTGCTATGGGTCTGAAGTCACATGTAGGCCAAAGTCGATAGGGACAGGAGCTTTCTTCCCTAAAGGTCATGAGTGAGCAACTACAGGGTTTTCTGACAATTGACAATGGATTCGCAGTCATCATTGGACTCTTCATTCCAGATTTTAATTTAATTCAAATTCCATCATATGCTCTGGTGGGATTTGAACTTGGTCCCCAGAACTTTACCTGGGTCTCTGAATTAACAGTTCAGCGATAACACCACAAAACTGCCAAATCTTAAATAGCTGCTTATTTTCCTTTGGCATTTAGTGTAAGCATTTTAAAGCTGTCAAAGAAAGCAGTTGAGGACAAAATACTGAATGTTTTCATGAAGGAGTTAGAAATAATTTTGAGGATAAAAGCGATCAAGTGTTTCAGGAGTTTTAGGGAACAGACTCGAAGGGCTGAATGGCCTATTGCTGCTCCTGTTTGCTATGTTCTGTGGAAGTATTTCCTGAAGCACTATGCTTCATTTGCAATAATAAATGCACCCTGAAATATCTCCACAGAGACTGGTATCCCATCACCAAGTCACTTTTATTTACATGTGGAGAGTCCTTGATGCTGATCCAGCTCCCTCTGAGCCAGCTGTCACAGTGAGCAGGACCTCTGACACTCTTAGATCTTAAGAAGTGCAGATGCTGGAGTCAGGGATAACACAGTGTGGAGCTGGAGGAACACAGCAGGCCAGGAGGAGCAGGAAAGCTGACATTTTGGGTCGGGACCCTTTTGATTAGATTAGATTCCCTACAGTGTGGAAACCGGCCCTTTGGCCCATCTAGTCCACACTGCTCTTTGAAGCATCCCACCAAGACCTATACCCATCCCCATCCCCATATAACCCACAAACCCCTGAATACTACTGGCAATTTAGCATGGCCAATCCACCTAGCCTGCACATCTTTGGACTGTGGGAGGAAACCGGAGCACCCGGAGGGAACCCATGCAGAGACGGGGAGAATGTGCAAACTCTGCACAGACAGTTACCTGAGGCCGGGGTCCCCGGCGCTGTGAGGCTGCAGTGCTAACCACTGAGCCACCGTGCACAGAGCACCCTTCTTCAGAAACGGGGAGGTGAAGGGATCTGAGAAATAAATAGAGAGAAGAGAGGTGGGGCTGTGGAAGGTAGGTGGAATGGTGACAGGTGAGTGCAGGTAGGGAATGGAGTAAGATGGGAGGAGCAGATAGGTGGGAGAGAAGATGGAGAGGTTGTGTCAGGTCAAGGAGCTGGAGATGAGAGGGAGGGCTGGACAGAAGATGACATCGGGGGTGGGGAGATTTTGAAACTGGTGAATTCCATGCTCAGGCCGTTGGGCTGAAAGCTCCCGAGGTGGAAAATGAGGAGTTGTTCCTCCAGTTTGTGTGGGGCGTCATTGTGCCACTGGAGATAGCCCAGGATGGACATCACCCAGGGAGTGGGAGGGAGGAGTTAAAATGGTTAGCAAGAAGATGGTGTTGATTATAGTGTACAGAGCGCAGATGCTCTGCAAGTCAGTCACCAAGTCTGTGCTGGCTCTCACTGATGTAGTACAGGCCACATCGGGAGCAATGGATACAGCAGACCAGGTTGAAGGATGTACAGGTGAACCCCTATTGGATTTGGAAAGATTGTCTTGGACCTTAGATGAAAGTAATAGGGGAGATGTAGGGACAAAGGTAACACCTCCTGTGGTTGCAGGGGACGGTGCCGAGTGTGGTGAGGTTGGGGGCAAGTGTGGAGCAGACAAGGGAGTCACAGAGAGAGTGGTCCCTACTGAAGGCAGGTAGGGGTGGGGAGGGAAATATCTCTTCGATGGTGGGGTTGGATTGTAGATGGCGGAAGTGGCATTGGATGTGGAGGTTGGTGGGGTGATATGTGAGGACAAGGGGGATTCTGTCTTTATTTTTCTTGGGGGGGGGGAAGGGGATTTGAGGGCAGAGCAACAGGAAATGCAAGAGATGGGGTGGAAGGCATTTTGGATCACCAGAGCAGGGAAGCTGGGATGCTTGAAATGAGAGGACATCTGGGGATGTGCAGGAGTGGAACACCCCATCCTGGGAGCAGACGCAGCAGAGGTGGAGAAATTGGGAGTAAAGGATCGTATTCTTGCAGGAAGGTAGGTGAGAGGAGGTGTAGTCCAGGTAGCTGTGGAAGTCAGTGGGCTTGAAATAGATATCAGTGCTGAAGCGGTCACCAGAGATAGAGACAGAGAGCCCCAGGAAGGGGAGTGAGGTGCTCCAGGTGACTTTGAGGTTGGGGTGAAAGGTGTTAGTAAAGTTGATAAACTGTCCAAGCTCCTCATGGGACATGTGCTGATACATTTTCTTCCCCACCATCCTTCCTACCAACCAATCCCACTGTCCCCTACCGGTAATCACCTGCCACTATCCAACCTTTCCAGAGCACCATCTATCTTCTCACTCGCCTTCTTGGCCTGACACAGCCTGTCAATCTTCTTTCCCACCTATCCACCCCACCCTTCCCCTGACCAGTCCCCACCACTCCCTATCTACAATCACCTGCCACCATCCGACCTCCCTTCTCCAGCCCCAGCCTTCCTCCCTCTGTTGATTTCCCAGCTGCCTTCCTCCTCCCCAGTTCTGATAAAGGGTACCAGCCCAAAATGCCAGCTTTCCTCCTCCTCTGATGCTGCCTGGCCTGTTGTGTTCCTCCAGCTCCACACTGTGTTGACCTCTGACATTCCAGTTTATACCTGTCAACCAGGGCTCCCTGATTGGACCAGGCTAACTGCCCCAATCAGGGGATTTATATTCTATAAGCTCCATCTGGCTGCTCTGACACCAATTTCTACATCTGCTATTGTAACAAAGGCCAACAGCTTCATCATTTGGCAGAACAGGTATGCAGGGCTGAATGGCCTGTTTCTCTCCCTACATTTACTGAGTTGGAAGGGATGAGATGAGCATTCACAACACATGTACAGATTGCAAAGTGGATAAACAACAGCATTGCTTTCTGTTTGCCTTCTGGGGGGTTCGAGGGGAGGTGGAGATTAGATCTGTTTGTGCTTTTCTAAAGGCCCTTTCAAATGAGACCAATTAAGTGTGTTTCTCACCACGAGGCAAAGCATCTAATTTCAGCAGACTCTGAGTGAAACACAAAGCTGTCCCAGTGTTTTAATGATGGATTGTATTGTTTGCCTATCAACAATGAAATTAAAATGTGCGAGTACAGCATGCACCGACAAGTTGCGCTCGACGTGGACGGACTGGAAAATCAGATAATGAGGGTTTCTTTTCTGAATGTAGTCTCTCATTAAGCATCTCAACTCCTCGCCCTAAGGCTGCTATTGCATGCCTCTATTTTTCTGATCTTCCTTCAAAGATTTTTCCTGAAATGGCAGCTACAAGGACAGATCAACCTAACTGGAACTAGAGCTGTTCAAACGAAAGCCCTTAATTTGGATTTTATTTTCACTTTACTGAATAAACATAGTCAGGCTGGTGAAAGGACGGCAATGCAGATGATGTTCTAGCAAGGCCTCTGGGGCTGGGGCTGGGGGTGTTGGCGGGGGCACGTTGCAATCCCCAGCAATCGTTTAGTGTCAGAGATAACAAGGGTGTAGAGCTGGATGGACACAGCAGGCCAAGCAGCATCTGAGGAGCAGGGAAGCTGACATTTTAGGCCCGAACCCTTCATCAGAAAAGGGGGATGGGGAGAGGGTTCTGAAATAAATAGGGAGGGGGGAGGTGGATCGAAGATGGATAGAGGAGAAGATAGGGGGAGAGGAGACAGACAAGTTAAAGGGGCAGGGATGGATCCAGTAGAGGTGAGTGTAGGCAGGGAGGGAGGGAGGAGATAGGTCAGTCCAGGGAGGACAGACAGGTCAAGGGGACGGGATGATGTTAGTAGGTAAGAGATGGGGATGCGGCTTGAGGTGGGAAGAGGGGATAGGTGAGTGGAAGAACAGGTTAGGGAGGCGGGGATGAGCTGGGCTGGTTTTGGGATGCGGTAGGCGGAGGGGAGATTTTGAAGCTTGTGAATCCACATTGATACCACTGGGCTACAGGGTTCCCAAGCGGAATATGAGTTGCTGTTCCTGCAAACTTCGGGTGGCATCATTGTGGCACTGCAGGAGGCCCATGATGGACATGTCGTCTGAAAAATGGGAGGGGGAGTTAAAATGGTTCGCGACTGGGAGGTGCAGTTGTTTATTGTGAACCGAGTGGAGGTGTTCTGCAAAGCGGTCCCCAAGCCTCCACTTGGTTTCCCCAACATAGAGGAAGCCACACCGGGTACAATGGATACAGTATACCACGTTAGCAGATGTGCAGGTGAACATCTGCTTGAGATGGAAGGTCATCTTGGGGCCTGGGATAGGGGTGAGGGAGGAGGTGTGGGGGCAAGTGTAGCACTTCCTGTGGTTGCAGGGAAAGGTGCCGGGTGTGGTGGGGCTGGAGGGGAGAGTGGAGCGGACAAGGGACTCACGGAGAGAGTGGTCTCTCCGGAAAGCAGACAAGGGAGGGGATGGAAAAATGTCTTTAGTGGTGGAGTCAGATTGTAGATGGCGGAAGTGTCAGAGGATGATGCGTGGTATCAGGTGGCTGGTGGGGTGGTATGTGAGGACAAGGGGGATTCTCTTTTGGCGTTTATTGCGGGGGCAGGATGTGAGGGATGTGTTGCAGGAAATGCTGGAGACACGGTCGAGGGCATTCGCAACCACTGCGGGGTGGAGGTTGCGGCCCTTGAAAAATGAGGAGATCTGGGATGTGCAGGAGTGGAATGCCTCATCCTGGGAGCAGATGCGGCAGAGGCGAAGGAATTGGGAATAAGGGGTGGAATTTTTGCAGGAAGGTGGATGGGAGGAGGTGTATTCTAGGTAGCTGTGGGAGTCGGTGGGCTTGAAATGGATAAGTAGATGAACTGTTTGAGATCCTTGTGGGAACATGAGGCGGCGCCGATACAGTTATCAATGTAACGGAGCAAGAGGTGGGGTTTGGGGCCTGTGTAGCTTTGGAAGAAGGATTATTCCACGTAACCTACAAAGAGGCAGGCATAGCTTGGGCCCATGCAGGTACCCATGACCACCCCCTTAGTCTGTAGGAAGTGGGAGGAATTGAAAGAGAAGTTGTTGGGGGTGAGGACGAGTTTGGCTAGGCTGATGAGGGTGTCGGTGGAGGGGGACTGGTCGGGTCTGCGGGACAGGAAGAAGTGGAGGGCCTTTAGGCCATCTGCATGGGGAATGCAGGTGTATAGGGACTGGATGTCCATGGTGAAAATGAGGTGTTGGGGACTGGGGAATTGGAAGTTCTAGAGGCGGTGGAGGCCATGGGTGGCGTCATGGACTTAGGTAGGGAGTTCTTGGACCAAGGCGGAGAAAATGGATTTGAGATAGTTGGAGATGAGGTCGGTGGGGCAGGAGCAGACGGAGACAATGGATCAACCAGGGTAGGCGGGTTTGTGGATTTTGGGAAGAAGATAGAAGTGGGCGGTGCGGGTTGGGGAATGATGAGGTTGGAGGCTGTGGGTGGGAGGTCACCTGAGGTGATGAGGTTGTGGATGGTTTGGGAGATGGTGTTTTGGTGCTCGGGGGTGGAGTCATGATCCAGAGGATGTTAGGAAGAGAGTTGGCGTCTGGCCTCAGCAATCGTTCAGGGTCTGCAGCCCAACATGCTCAGGTCAAGGTTAGTGAGCTCCAGTCTGAGCGATAGACATTACAGGGCACCAGGGAGATGGAGCGTTACCTTGTGTCAGGGATTAAGCTCTGAAAGGGTTAATGCTGGGGGATGAATTAAGCACTGCCTGATATGGTGAAATGGCTCTGAGCAGGGAGAATGGCTCTGGGTCTTGAAGGACACAGGCCCACTTACCATGCCCACCACCCCCGAACTCCCCCCCACCCCGACGAGATCTCCCTCATCGTCTCAGTAACAGTGTCAATGCAACTTGGAACTCATTGTCGTCATGAAATAAATTGCATAGAATCCCGAATAAAAGCCAAAACAACTGCAGATGCTGTAAATGAGGAACAGAAATAGAAGTCGCTGGAAAAGCTCAGCGGGTCTGGCAGCGTCCAAGGAAGGGTCACCAGACCCGAAACGTTAACTCTGATTTTTTCTTCACAGACACTGCCAGACCTGCTGAGCTTTTCCAGCAATTTCTGCTTTTGTGCATGGAATTCCTACAATGTGGAAGCAGGTCATTCAGACCACCTAATTTTCACTGATCCTCCAAACATGATCCCAGCCAGACCCAACCCCTTACCCCATCATCACACATTTCCCATGGCCAACCCACCCAGCCTGCACATTCCTGGACACTATGGGTAATTTAGTGTGGCCAATCCACCCTGACCTGCGCATCTTTGGACAGTGGGAGGAAACCGAGAGGAAACCCATACAGACACGGGGTGAAAACACAAACCCCGCACAGACACTTGCCCAAGGCTGGAATCAAACCTGGGTCCCTGACACCGTGAGGCAGCTGTGCTAACTACCCAGCCATCGTGCCATTGTACAGCTTGTTTAAAACAAGTGCCATTTCTCGTTAGAGTTAATAGGAACTGCAGATGCTGGAGAATCCAAGATAAAAAGGTGTGGAGCTGGATGAACACAGCAGGCCAAGTTACATCTCAGGAGCAGGAAAGCTGACATTTTGGGCCGAGCTGCTCTGATGCTGCCTGGCCTGCTGTGTTCATCCAGCTCCACACCTTGCTAACTGCCATTTCTCATTAAGTTACTATGTAGTTTTCCTCCAGCACATTCATACAGTCCAGACGTTCAGATTACAGTCTAATGCAGACAATTCCATCAAATCCACCAGAAAAAACTTTCAGCACAATGACTGTGGAGAGGACCCATCACTTAAAAATGGCCTCACCCCTTTGGTGTCAGGAGGTGGCATAGAACATATGAGAAACCAGTGGAAGAGGAATGTGACTGAGAGTCAGGCAGGGTGTGTGTGTGTGTGTGTGTGTGTGTGTGTGTGTGTGTGTGTGTGTGTGTGTGTGTGTGTGTGTCTGCGCGCGCGCGCACATGTGAGTAGGTGTGTGTCTGCACATGCGAGTGAGTGTGTGTATGGATGTTTGATTAGATTCCCTACAGTGTGGAAACAGGCCCTTTGGCCCAACAAGTCCACACTGCCCCTTGAAGCATCCCCATATAACCCACAGATCCCTGAACACTACAGGCAATTTAGCATGGCCAATCCACCCGTCTGCACATCTTTGAACTGTGGGAGGAAACCGGAGCACCCAGAGCAAACCCGCGCAGACACGAGGAGAATGTGCAAACTCCACACAGACAGTCGTCCAAGGCTGGAATTGAACCCGGGCCCCTGGCGCTGTGAGGCTGCAGTGCTAACCGCTGAGCCACCATGCCGCCCCTGAGTGTGTTCTTTATTCATTCACAGGATGAGGACGTCGCTGGCCAGGATTTATTGCCCATCCCTAATTGCCCAGGGGGCAGTTAAGAGTCAACCACATTAGATTAGATTCCCTACAGTGTGGAAACATGCCCTTCAGCCCAACAAGTCCACACCGCCCATTGGAGCATCCCACTCAGACCCATCCCCTATAACCCACACACCCCTGAACACTTCGGGCAATTTAACATGGCCAATCCACCTAGCCTGCACATCTTTGGACTGTGGGAGGAAACTGGAGCACCCAGAGGAAACCCACGCAGACACGAGGAGAATGTGCAAACTCCTAACAGTTGCAGTGGCAGTGTCCCTATCTCTGAGGTAGAATGTTTTGGTTCAAGGCCCACCTCCTCCAAATGTGTGTCCTAATGCATTTGAACTGGCTGATTAAAAATATCTTTGTGTTAACTCAGATGTAGTGGCTGCCTTGACCCCTGAACTCCTATGGCAAGCTGTAACTATCACCTAAAACCCAATTGCTACAGTTCCATTAAATCTGAGTCAGCACCCAAATTCTTTTTCTTATACCTCTTTCAACAATCTACTGATGCCAATAATACCTTTATACACTAATAGGCTATTGACCAACCAGAATGTGGAATTGACAGACGACACAGGTGTTACAATCTATGGGTCTGGAGTCACATGTAGGCCAGACCAGGTAGAGATGGCAGTTTCCTTCCCTAAAGGGCATTAGTGAACCAGATGGGTTTTTCCTGACAATCAGCAATGGATTCAGAGTTGTCATTAGATTCTTAATTCCAGATATTTTTACTAAAATCAAATTACACACCATCTGCTCTGGTGCAATTCCAACCCAGGTCCCCAGAACCTTGATGCTGCTTGGCCTGCTGTGTTCATCCAGCCCCACACTTTGTTACCTCCCCAGCATATGTTTTGTGTGTATATGCGTGTGTATGTATCTGTGTGTACATGTGTGTGTCTGTGCGTGGGAGTCTATGTGTGTGTAGAGGGGCTTATATCTGTATGTGGGGGTGTCTATCTGTGTAGATGCTCTGCAGTGACAGACAGATGAGGAACTATAATCTGCTGAAAGAATTTGACAAGCAAAATATTCCTGTCTCGCTGAATTTTTCACGGAAATAAAGAGAAAGGAAAGGAGATGAGTTCCTCTCAAAAGCATGGAAGGGAACACAGACAGAACAAAGAGAGGAACATGGCTCAGAGAGCTGTGCTATTATGGGCTGTGGGAGGTTGATCATTCATGTTTATGTGGATCTCTGGTGTTGGCTGTAGGTAGTTGAATTCGATCCATAAGCTACTCGAGGGGCCCTGATGTGGCACAGCCTCTCCGAGTGTCTGCAAACACTGAGAGCTGTGCAAACATACTCCTGGTTTCTCTGACTGTTTCTGCTCACAGACTGCAGAGGCCTGCATCGACTCCAGGGAAATTAGAGGGAACATAGCACTGAGCCATCTGCTGCTGATCATGGATTTAGTTCCAGGTTTTCACGCAACAGTTCATTTTAGAGATTCAGTGGCATCCCTGCATTTCACACACTCACATTCACACTCACACACACTCACATTCACACTCACACTCACTCACAGATGGACTCACATTCACACACACACAATCACATCCCCACACACACAGACAAGCACACACACAAACCTCACATTCACACACAGACACTTACCACTGCCCCCCCACACACAGACACACAATCCCACACAGACACACACATGGGCAGAGACACTGACTGAGACACTCACACACACTCTGAGACACACACATGCACATGAACTGTCACATAAACACAACACACACACACTGACACACACATGCAGACACACACACAAACACACACATAATCAAACTGAAACATATATAGTGGCGCATGACAGGCCAACGAAGGTAGTTCATATTGTTGCCATTGCATTGTGCGTGATAAGTGTTCATTAATAACATTTTAATGAAGTAGTTTCTGGGGAAGAGTGATCATAACAATACCCTCTCCACTCCTGATTCATCCTGCTTGTATTCTAAACTGAAGACCTGTTGTCCTGTTTCCACAGCTAGTTGTAGGGTTATACTTGGCCTAATTGTCTTCCTACTCTACCCTGTATGTGTCCCACAGCTTACTGATCTCGACAACTATGGTTAACAAGAGGTGTTAATGATAATTTGGATTAAATCAAGGTATTTGTAAAGTCTGCCAGGAAAAGAAAAGCTGGGAATTTGGAGGACTAAATGGTCAGATATCTGGGACTGAGAAAAGGAAAAATCTCTTTGTTCAAAGGGTTATGAATCTTTGAAATTTCATTAATTTACCCATATCACATAGAATGAAAGAGAGTGAGTAATAAATGCTGGGCTTGCCAGCAATATCCACTTTGCATGAACTAACTAAAAATATATTTGCATCCAAATACTCAATCCATTATTTTGACATGCCTCATGTCTACTACTTATAATCAGGGGCTCAGTTAGCTCAGTTGACTAGTGAGTGATGTGAAGAGTATTGGTTCAATTTCCACACTGGCTGAGGTTACCATGTGATAATCTCTGTCTCACCCTAGCCCTTCACCTCAGTGACCCTCAGGTTAAGCCACCACTAGTCATCCCCCTCTAATGAGACTGTGATTCTGTGGTGAGTTTACCTTTCTGATTTTACTTACAATCATAGAGACACAGGACTGGAGTTTCATCGTAGAGCCAGGAGTCAAACGTATGGGACTGGAGAATTCTTTCAGAGGTGGCATTGGGAGGATAGGATTACCCCCAGGTCCCCTTTCCCTGTTTTGTTCTGAGGTTGACAGCAGGTGGGATTTTCCAGGGATCCAGGCCCCCAGCTGTTAAAATAATTGCAATAAAACAGCAGAGTGGAGAATGATGTGAATGGGTTAAAATGTGTGTTTATTCATATCACCATCAGTAATCTCAGTGCACAGAATGGTTTCTTTCCAGCAGACATGACAATATGAGCCTTCTTTAACAGCAACACACAGAACAACAAAAAGCAGTTCAAAAAGGCACCATTAGACAAAATTTGACACCAAGATAAACAGTCTTTAAATAGAAAATATAATGAAGAAAGGAATTCATCATGAATGGAGTCAAATGTCCTCTGAAGACATTTTATCCTAAGCTATGTTTTCCAAAATCAGCACTTCCTCCCCACCTGTGAAGATCTCCCCCCGCAGTTGTTGAGAGGCTTGGGATTTAATAGAACCACTCGGGATAAGAGCAGAAATAGGCCATTCAGCAATCGAGTATGTTCTGCCATTCAATGAGATCGTGGCTGATCTGATAACCTTCAACTCCATTTTCCTGCCTTTTCCCCATAACCGACGATTTCCTTACTAAAACTCTGTCTATCTCAGTCTTGAATATACTGAATGACCCAGCCATGACACTGGGTCCAATGAAGTGGTATAGATGGGACAGAACACCAACACTTCACCAGAGGCGCACTGATGATGTTACCCAGCAGGGAGACGAAACGTTTCCAAACAGACCCACTAGCTCAGTGAGCATGTTTGCAACCTCAAGGCAATACTTTTCCCACAGACAACAGTCATCACATGGCACCCCTCTTGCCATTGATGAAACACCAAGAGAAGTAAAAATATGCCAGTAATTGGTCGCTTCTGAGCATCAGTTAGGTCCGAGGGTGGGAGGTCTGACAGAAACCTCTTTGGAAGGTGCCAACATGCCAGCAGAGGTGGATGGGCCATTCCAGCTGACTTTGAACCCAGCCTCCAGCCTGCCAGGCCCTCTTCTAATCTTACCAAACAGCCATCCTGTTTAGCCGTGCTCCATCATCCCTTTCATGCTGAAACACTCCATCCTACATCACGCCCAGACCCTTTCCCCAATCTATTCTGCTCTGTTTCTACACTCATTCAAAAACCTGGTCAACCCCAACATCCTCTGCATTGTTCGAAAAAAAGCATCTGTGTCACTAATGTCCTTTAGGGAAAGAAACTGCCACCCTTACCTGGTCTGGCCTACATGTGACTCCAGACCCACAGTATGTGGTTGACTCTTCACTGCCCTCGGGGCATTTAGGGACGGGCAATAAATGTTGGCCTAGCCAGTGACACCGTCATCCTATGAATGGATAAAAAAAAGAGAAATGCTGCTACTAAAATTCAGTTGTTGAGCAGCATTCTGTTTGTAGCAGATGACACTCCAGAGACACTGGTTAGAAGTTGTCCCCGAAACTAAAAGAGAAGAATAATGAACATGATTTGAGACGCGCCATTCAGTTTCAAATCCAACCCTGGCTATCACCTGAAATATCGGCGCCCTTTTACACTCAGTCAGCTGTGTGCCAGTTGGTCACACTGTCATTCCAAACTTTCCAGTTCAAATCCTGCTCCAGAACTGGAGTTCTCAGTCTAAAGCCAAGCTTAGATCACTTAGGACTGAGATGAAAAATGTCTTCACCCAGACAGTGGGGAGCCTGTGGATGTATCTGCCACAGAAAATGATTGAGACCAAAACATCGGATGCTTTCCAGAAAGAATCAGATATAGCTTTTAGGGCAAAAGTATATAGTCTAGGGATAATAAAATGTGAGGCTGGATGAACACAACAGGCCAAGCAGCATCTCAGCTTTTGTGCTCCTGAGATGCTGCTGGGCCTGCTGTGTTCATCCAGCCTCACATTTTATTATCTTGGAATCTCCAGCATCTGCAGTTCCCATTATCTCTAGTCTAGGGATAAAGCAGGATCAGGGGACGGAGTTGGGTCATCAGCCATGATCCTGTCGAATGGTGGAGCAGGCTGAAGGGCTGAATGGTCTTTTCCTGCTCCTATTTTTTTTGATGCAATTTAAGGTGCGACTCCAGTGCAATGCTGAGCATTACTGTCTTTTGGACGAAAAGTTAAATCAATTCCAGTTATGTCTGTCTGGTGGTTGCAAAATGGTGCCCTGGCAATATTTTGAAGGCAAGTGAGTGATTTTGCCGGTGACCTGAACACTTCTCCTTCTTGGATAGTCCCATAAGACCAAAGACAACTTTCCCACCCTCTGGTGTTGTCACTCCTGAGGTGAGAAAACAGTCCAAAACTAGCTCTGTGCACCATGCCCCAGGCTGAGGGGGTGAGGGAGTATGGGGGATTGCTGGCAGATGGTGTTTGAAGAGGTGCCTGAACAGGGTCTTTCACACATTCCGCCTGTAGATTACGCTTGGTTTCCAATGAGAGGGCCAGTATTTAATATGATATCATAAAAAATTGAATTATCCGGCCATCACCACATTGCTGAGCATGGGATCTTGGGTAGATAAATTGCTCTGCACGTTTCTGACATTGTAGAAGTGGTTATACTTCAGAAAGTATTTCACTGGCTGCAAAGAGTCTTGGGATTTCCACTTGTTGTAAAAGGCACTATATAAATGCGAGTGTGCGCTTTCTATTTTTTCATTGCCAGTTTTGCTGGCAGGCACATCCTAACCCCTTCACCAGCCTCTTAGTTTTCATCTTGTATCTATCGTGGAACCCTGCCATTCCTTTCACTCCCCACACCACATAACCTGTCCTTTGCTGAACACTGCTCACTGTCTCTTTGCTGAGCACCTTCACGCAATCCTGCTGTGTGTCTGCTGTATGTATCTCTGTGTCATTACATCTGAATGGAACAACATGGACCTGTTATGAATTATTTCACAAAACGAAGGCTGCATTTGGCTGTATTTAGTCCTTCACATTCAATTACACACTTTCCGAGAGCCGTCATTGCTGTGATGGAGCCAAGGGCCCCAGTCAGTTTGTACACAGCAGGATCCCACAGGCTAGCTTTGCACGCATGGCTAGGTTCTCCTACCTTTTGGCCCAGACCACAAGGAAAAAATTGTGAACTGTCATGCAACGTAAATTACTTCCCCTGTTTCTGGTGGAGATGGCAGCTCATTTAAAATAAATGATTCAACACTTTAGAGATTAGTGTATGAGATCGAACAAACTTTATTCATTCGCCATGGTTTGAACCTCTGAATTACAAACCTCAGTGAGGCAACCCTGTATGAAACCTCACTCCTGGATGTGGAAAAGCTTAGAGTGAAATAGTGGGAGATCTGCACCCACTGCGTTCCTCACACACCTGCGGATGTCCCATTAGCTGATGGGACTTGATCCAAGGTTTTCTGAAAGTCTCATGTTGTTATACCATTGGTCAGTGGAGTTTATGTGGGAGCATTGCAGCAGAGAACATGTGGTGACAGAGATCACTATCTTAGTGTTTGTTTCCACGCCTCCAATCGAAAACAAAGACCCCCCGCTCTCAGTATGAGAGGGTGGGATGGACAAGCACATTTTGATGATTTATGTGAGAGGTGATGCACTCCTGCTCCCCACCCCAGTTCATAAGGCAATAAGAAATGGGAACAGAAGTAGGCCATTCAGCCCATTGATCCTGCTCTGCCATTCAATGAGATCATGGCTGATCAAGTATTCCTCATGTCTATTTTCCTGCTCTTTCCCCATAACCTTCGATTCCCTGACTGACCAAGAATCTACCTATCTCACTCTTAAATATGCACAAGGACTCTGCCCCCATAGCTCTCTGTGGTAAGGAGTTCCAAAGGCTCACAACATAGGGGGAGGCAATGGCCCAGTGGTATTATTATTGGACTGTTAATTCAGGGATTCAGGAACATTCTACGGACCCAGGCTCAAATCTCGCCATGGCAGGTAGTGGAATTTGAATTCAGTAAAAATCTGTAATTAAGAATCTAATGATAGCAATGAATCCATTGTCAACTGCCAGAAGAAAGGGAAGGAATCTGCCATCCTTAGTTGATCTGGCCTACATGTGACTCCAGACCCACAGCAATGTGGTTGACTGTAAACTGCCCTCTAGGCAGTTAGGGATGGGCGATAAATGTTGGCACAGCCAGTGCTGCCCTCAGCCCATGAATGAGGAAAAAAATTCCTCGTCCTTGTGCTTTAAATTGGTTCCCCTTTATTCTGATACTATGCCCTCTGGTCCTTGACTCTCCCATCAGGGGAAATGTCCTCCCAGCATTAATTCTCCTTAATAATTTAATTTGTTTCAATGAGATCACCTCTCATTCTTCTAAACTCCAGTGAGTCGAGTCCCAACCTATTTACGCCTTTGCTGATAAGATTTCACTCCATTCCAGGACTCGTTTGAGTACATTTGCTGGGCCTGCTCTTCCAGTCTCTGCTGCGTTTTCAAAACTCTGAGAAACTAGTTGGTCAATGTGAAAATTCAATCAGATTTTAGCAGTCTAACCAGAATGTAATTTTGATATTGTAACGAGGAGGCCTGTCTCTCTCCAGGCAGACAGAGACACGCCTCAGTGTAAAAATAACAACAAGCTCATATGTGAGAATTTCGAGTAAATGTAACACTCCTCCGTGAAGAAACTAATTTTAAATGTTTCTCATTTACAGTTTTGATACAAGAACTAACAACTACTATAGGCCATTTCACCCATCAAACCTGTGTTGCCATTCAGTAAGCTCATGACTGCAGGCCATTCAGCCCTTCAGTGGACCAAGGGCTGATATGGTTGTGGTCTCAACATCACCCTAAGGTTTGCCCCCAATCCTGATGTAACCCTATCCCCACCCATGTTGATGTAAAAAAAAGTTATTTCTAATCATGAACACATTCACGTCATCCAGATTTGAAATAAATTCATGGTTTTGTGCTGTTCATTTTGCAGTACAAGGCATGCTAGCATTTCATGATGAAAATATTCTCTAATCTTTATTCAGCAGGTTTGGGCTTCTGGACTGAAAACATGAAGTAAGGGATTTTATTTTTGCTTTTATTGTGCCTTTCGTGTTGTCCCAAAACACTTTACAGCCAATGGAGGAGTTTGAAATGTAGCAGTAGTCAGTTAATTAAAGTAGTAAATCATAACTTCCACATACTGGTTAGTTATGGAAGAGATATCATGAGGCTGATTATAAATTATTCAGCTGTTTTCTCCATGAACAATACTTTAAATCATGTTTTTCATTGCATTCTGAAAGCTACTTCCCACAGTGCAGTCGTCATTTCTGATCAGCCTTCAGACCGAAGAGTGGTCACATTGGACTGAAAGGCATTAATCTGTTTCTGTCTCTATAGATCCTGCCAGACCTGTTGAGTTTCTCCAGCAAATTTCCACTCACTCTATCTTCCAAAAAACTGTGTGTGTCAAATATGATGTTTCATTAATTCAGGTTCTGAGTTTTATATTTCACCGGCCTTTCATCTCGCAAAAAACAATTTCCAATGAAGTGTGACAGTGAGGCTGAACCTTGTAAGAGGTTTGGTGAAGGCAGTAACTGGGAAAATAACAAAGTGTGAAGCTGGGTGAACACAGCAGGCCAAGCAGCATCTCAGGAGCACAAAAGTTGACGTTTCGGGCCTAGACCCTTCATCAGAGCTCTGATAGCTCTGATGAAGAGTCTAGGCCCGAAACATCAGCTTTTGTGCTCCTGCGATGCTGCTTGGCCTGCTGTGTTCATCCAGCTTCACACTTTATTATCCTGGATTCTCCAGCATCTGCAGTTCCCATTATAACTGGGAAAATATCTCCCTCTGGTGTTTGAGAATCTCAAAGTCTGTTATAGGAATAGAATGGTATGGTGGAGACTGTTTATTGTTTGCCAGAGAGGTTGCATCTTCATTCTAAACAATCGCCCATCTGGTGCCCTGCTTTATATCGAACCTAAGTACTCTTTTGGAGAAAACCAAATTAGCAATATCAAATCAAAGAAAAATACATGAGATTGCTCATTTGAGACAGAGACTCAAATCAAAAATCCAAAAGAAACTTGGGGCATTTAAATGGAAATGTCATTGATGTGGTCAATAATAATGGACCCAGCTCCTACAGTGCCTACCAGCCACACAAAGCTTTGAGTTGCATGAGCAGTCTCTCTCTCTCTCTCTCTCTCTCTCCAAGGATGCCTAGGCAAGGTTGGAATCCCATTGAAATAGATATTTTAGTGTTAGACTGTTCAGAGGTGTGACTACACCACTCTGGAGCAGGGTCTTGGACCTGGGCCTCTTGGCCCGGAAGGTTCACATCTAAATATACTTCATTGATGAACACCTCACATCTGTTTGCCTTCAAATACTTGGTATTTAAGATGCATCAACAGAACGTCTTAAGATACAAACATGCTGCCTAGAAATCTAGAGTACAGGCTCACAATTTAAAGAATATAAGGTCCACTTCAGGCCAAAATACAACGTAATTTCTTCACACAAGGTGCTGTGCATCTTTGACATGTTTTACCCAAAAGCTCTTTGACACTTAGTCATTGAGTAAATTCAAGACTAAGATGGATATGCTTTTGGAATCTAGGGAAATCAGGGGATATGAGAATCTTGAGGGAAGACACAATTGAGACTCTACATTAGCTTTGATCTTGTTGAATGGTGGAGCTGGTTAGAAGGGCTGAATGACCTCCTGCTGACCTATTGATCCAACAAGAATCAGTCCATCTCAAACATTTCACTTGCTCCTCCCTCAGCACCCCGGCCTCCCTCTTAGAGAGACTAATTTTCGGGTCATACCCCTTATTCCCACCAGAGAAAAGCTTCTGCCTTATTTACCTTAGCTATTATTTCTAAACACTTTCATTAGATCATCTGTCAGCCTTCTGAACTCAAGGGAATAAAAGGCGAAAGAGTGTAACTTCTGTCCTCCTAATCTGATCTTTTACTCCTCTGCTAACATTCTGGTGAATCCATACTCCACACTATCAAAGGCTAATATATCCTCCCTGTGGCTCACTGTCTAACTCCTGAAGGCCGGTCCCTCCAAATAGTGTCTGAGTAAGGTTTTCTACAATGAAGCATTACTTCTTTGACACTATATTCTGAAAGTGCAAATTTTGTGAAGTCAAACTTTGGCAGTGGAGTAAACATCGCCCTTGTGGAAGAACATTCTGGTTGTTGAGTAGTGAAATCACTAGCACAGTATCTGTAACCACTGGGGCCAATGCTTGCGTTTCGTTTTAATTTGCCTGACTGAAATTGGGGATGTTGAAGTTTTTGTGTGAAGAATTGAATGACTGTTGCAGTTTTAAGAGTGTCAACGGCTACTATTTGTTTTTGTAAGCGCACTTGGCGTAAATGTTTTAAGAAGGCTTTGGGGAGATGGGATTGGGAGCGAGAACTTGGGGTGAATGCGTTCTAATGTTAGTTCATTTTGTTGTGTGAAAACCACAGTTCTGGATGACGCTGCCTCTGACACACAGGATTACTATGTGTTGCATCGAGACTCTATCCAATCCTCGGATGTTAAGAAAAAAGAGTCCCCATTTCGTGCTAAGTGTCACGAAATTTTCTGCTGCCCTCTGAAGCAAGTGAACCACAAAGAGAACACAGACCTAGAAGGTTTGTCTACTAAAGAAATGTCTTGTCTGTTCTTGTACATGTCCCTCTGGTGTGCTGTGTTCACGGTGGGGGTGTGCGGGTGGGGTGGGAATGGAGGCTGTGTAAATAATGCAGCATTGTGCTTGTAGAGGGCACAGCGAGCTTTCCACAGCTCCTTGGCTTTGCCTGTCATGTCCACTAGCTCCGAACATTGCCCTGGAGTTGATGCTTGAACGGAATCGCATGTGAGGGAGCAGTCTGTTGCTTTGAATGTGGGAGGCACAGGGCCTGGGGTGAAGGAAAAGGATAATGAATGTTTTATCTGCGACTCACTTCATACCACTCCCTTACCTGGCTGTTTGAAAGTTGCTTGCTGTTATAAATCGCCACCCCCCCCACCCCAACCCCTCCCGAGTTTGTCTCTTGGAAATGATCCACTTGGCTAAGAGAATGGCATTATAACTCAGCAGTTTCCCTTTTTATGATAAATGCTTCTGCACATTTGCTCATGCAGACCCTCATGCTATTTGTATTCCATTGGCAGAGAAGCAGAATTTTAAAATCAGAACTGTACGCAATGCACGTTAAGTTGCACCTTAAGGAAACGTATTGCATGCAGATGTGTGTCAATGCTTAAAAGCTGTAGCAATGCTTTACGAAATTGTAGTTCTTTTCACAGTTACAAGGCAGAGTTGTATCACGTGACTGAGGCACCAGTTATGAATGGTGCATTAATGTGCATTTTTCCCACAGACAATTTTCTTTGTTCTCCATTTTTATCTTAAACATTGGATTTGCAGTCCCTGCCTCAAGCACCCGGGACTAGGCTAAAAATAACTCAGCCAGAGGCCTGTGTTTGGCAAAGCTGTGGGATATAACACACAGAGATACCAGCAATAATTGAGTCACACACACGTTTCAGAGGCATGCTAGGGTTACTGCTTTACAGACTTGTTCTCAACACCCATTGAGTTTATGACATAATTATTTTAAAAATGAAAAGATTCTGACTAGACTAAGATTCTATTAGAAAATACTCACCCACTGTTATGATTTCTGTACAATTACTAGTGTAATTTGTGCCAGTTTTCTATGAAAAACAATGTGCACTCGTTCCGTAAGAAGTGCACCTCCGTTTCTTCTATCAGCAACACAATTCTCTTGTTTTCATGCTCACAGTTCACAATGAGCAGAGTTATTAAGTAGTCACTGTTTCATGTGATAGCTATGTTTTTTTTTGAAATTCTGGTGTTGTGGGCTTTGCTGAGAAGGCCAGCTTTCTGGTCCACATGCCTTGCTACGTTTGTGATACTAAACCACTGCTGCAAGGTCTGGAGTTACAGGTGGGCCAAACCAGGTAAGGATGGCAGATTTCCTTCCCGAAAGGGTATTAGTGAACCAGATGGGTTTTTATGACATCCTAACAGCTTCATCTCTACTGAAACTATCTTATCATTTACAGATCCTTGTAATTTAAATTCAGATCTGAATTTTGGTCTGGGCTCCTAACTGTCCTTACATAAACACTGTACAACTACAGCCACATGTCCACGCTGGATTCCATACTTACTTATAATTCAGGCGTGCTATTCCCTGATTCTATACATTTGTAAATCAGCATTTCGTAACTGACTATATTAAACTCCATAGCTACTAAATGGACTCTGGGATTTTCCAGGGTCAGTAAGCAACATTTTGAGTATACTAATAGGTGCTTTCTTTAATATTTTTTCCGTGAAAGTTGCACATCCTCTTTGAATATTTAACACCTCCAATGATTGGAAAAGATCATTCTGTCAATACCAGTGACAGAAAACTTAAACCATCTCTCTGCACCTGTTGGTAAGCACTAATTAAAACAATGAGGAACTTTTGTCACTAAGTGCAACACAGACTCAACACTCCTTTCTCCGCACTGCACTAATCACTGAGAAAGGTCAACAAAAACTGACAGGCAACAGCTATTTTGGAGTTTGCCTGGAAATCTGGCTTAGCGTTTCATCTACTTAACAAAGGAGAACTCATAAAAAGGATAAAATGTAACATTCAGCTGACTTTAGGTGTTGAGTAAATGGTATTTTCAGTTTGGGGCAAAAGAATATATAGCTGCACTTTGAACAATTTGTTGCTGGGATTCTGGACTCTGGGAGCTTGGTTTTACAATTTTGTGGCAGAAATTGGCCATGCCCTGTCCCTGGAAGAGGGCTGAAATTAACCCAGTGCCTCAATGGCCTTCAGAAACAATGGAAAGTGCTGGAGAAGCTCAGTACGTCTGGCAGCATCTACAGAGAGAAACCAGAGTTAACCTTTTGTATCCAGTGACCTGCCAGACTTACTGAGCTTTTCTAGTAATTTCTGCTCTCTTTTCAAATTTCAGCATCTGCAGTTTCTTGGGGGTTTTATGGCCTTGAATGACATTCAGGTACACTGGATGACCTATTTAAATAGACGCGAGGTCTGCTGTTAGCTGATAAACAGCTTGATGCCTGTTTGAGGATCCTTTCTGCAGAAATTGTTCAGTGCCAAGCCTCTTGATAATCATCTGCAGGCACTAAGAAAGAAGCTTTACTTTGATTTTACCTTTGTGAGGCCCACTGGAACTTCTAAAAGCTTCTCTGAGAGCTTGTCGTTGCTTCTCCATGTCAGATATTCCCAAGGAATCTGCCCACTGCCAGCCAGGCAGAATTCCCAAACTGGTCCATGTGGAAACTGACTGACCCAATGACCAGTGGCCAGCTTGGCAGAGGTCAGGCAATGACAGGTTGGACTCATTATGACCCACCCAGCCTCTGCTGCAAGAGTTCTGCCTCCAAGGATGAGCATATTTCTTGGATTGTACAGAGAGGCTCTGAAAATAAAATGGCACTGAAGGAGTTCATTCGTCCCATCGTGTTTTTGTTGGTTCTTTGAAAGAGCTATCCAGGAGGCAGTAGATTTGTGGTGATGACACCAGGCAGTAATCCTGAATCCCAGGCTTGAATTCTTTGAGTGTGGAGATACAAATCCCACCATTGCAAATGTTGAAATTTGAATTCAAGATAAAAGACATTGATTGTCTAAACACTGATGGTGTTGTTAAAATCCCATCTGGTTCACTAATGTCTGCTAGGGAAGGAAATCTGCTGTCCTTACCTGGTCTGGTCTACATGTGTGACTCCAGACCTAATATGGTTAACTTTTAACTGTCTTCTGAGGATCAATTAGGGATGGGCATTAAATGCTGACCAGTGATGCCCACATCTAATGACTGAATTTGTACAAATCCAATTAGCTGCATTATCCTGGTAGGTTTTTCCTGTTCAGGCATTTCCCCAATTATCCTTTGCCAGTTACTGTTGAAACTGTTTCCTCTGCACTCAATAACAATGGAAGGCAAGGAAGAAACCATTTGGCTCTCTGAGCCTGTTCTGCCACTTAGTGAACAGGATTATTAAGTAGGCCATTAGTGCTTGTACTGGCTCTTCAAACAAGTGTCATATTTGAAGGGGAGGTGATGGTGTAGTGATATTATCACGATACCATTAATCCAGAGACACAGAATGTGTCCTGGGGACCTGGGTTCAAATCCTGCCATGGGCAGATGGTGGAATTTGAATTCAATAAAATATCTGTAATTAAGAATCTAACGATGACTGTAAATCCATAGTCGATTGGTGGGAAAAACTCATCTGTTTCATTGATGCCCTTCAGGGAGGGAAACTGCTACCCTTAACTAGTCTGGCCTACATGTGACTCCAGACCCACAGCAATGTGGTTAACTCTTCTGGGCAATTAGGGATGAGCAATAAATGCTGCCTGGCCAATGATGCCCTCATCCTGTGACTGAATAAAGGTTAAAAAAAACTCCAGTGCTCTTGCTTTTGCCCCATACCCTTGCCCACCATTTCTATCCGGATGATTATCCAATAACCTCTTGAATGCCTCAATCCAACCTGCCTCTGCCACATACCAATGTATCTGTACCTTTAGGAACTCAGTGAAAAAACCTTTATTTCTCACATCCCCCATGCATTTTTTGCATGTCGATTTAAATTTTTCCCATCTCATTCTGGTTTCCTTTTATGAGTGGGATTAGCTTCTTACTGTTTATTTAGTCCATAATTTTCAAAACCTCGATCAAATCTCCTCTCAGTCTTCTTCTCTTCAAGGGAAACAGTGTCAACTTCTTCAATGTATCCTCCTCACTGAAATCATGAGATCATGATTGATCAGTGGTTTCATTCCATATACAGGCCTTTACCTCATTTCTTAATATCTTTGGTTAACAACAATCTGCCAAACTGAAATATATAATTAACCATTGATTTTGCATCAGTTTGTTTGATTTGTTTGTAAGATGTGTTTGTCAGTGGATTGTTCAGTATTTATCACCTATCCCTCTTTGCAGAAAATAAACATCCCAACCTTCTACCTTTTGCTACTAAATGGGTTTCCTTTTCTCATTGTTGCCAGGTCCAGCAGTAATTTTTCAATTATATCCCTTCATCCTAGCTTCCCAACTGCTATACATTTGTTTGTCCTGATCTACCCCATCTGCTTGTCTTGATACCTTGATCAAATCTCTCTTTAATCTTCCAAATTCCTGTAAGTACAGACCCAAATTGTGTAACCTTAAGAGATAATAGGGACTACAGATGTTGGAGAATCTGAGATAACATGGTGTGGAGCTGGATGAACACAGCAGGCCAAGCAGTACCAGAGGAACAGGAAAGCTGACATTTTGGGCCTAGACCCTTCATCTGATGAAGGGTCCAGACCCGAAAGGTCAGCTTTCCTGCTCCTAAGATGCTGCTTGGCCTGCTGTGTTCATCCAGCTCTGCACCTTGTGTAAGCTTAACTTTTGGGTCCAACTTCTACAGCTCCCTCCAACGTCACAATATCCTTCATAAATTGTGGTGCCCAGAACTGCTCACAGTAACTAAGTGTGGTCAACCCAGGACTTTGTAAAATTCCAGAATAACATCCTCCTAGTTGTATTCTAAGCCTCTGGACCGAAAGGTCAACATTCTATTCACATCAAATGTGAGGCAATGGTTCAGTGGTATTATCGCTAAATTAGACCATAAGATCATAAGACATAGGAGTGGAAGTAAGGCCATTTGGCCCATCAAGTCCACTCCGCCTTTTAAATCATGGCTGATGGGCATTTCAACTCCACTTCCCTGCAGTCTCCCCGTAGCCGTTGATTCCTTGTGAGATTAAGAATTTGTCGATCTCTGCCTTGAAGGCATCTAACATCTCGGCCTCCACTGCACTCCGTGGCAATGAATTCCACAAGCCCACCACTCTCTGGCTGAAACTATGAGATCAGGAGACCCAGGGAATGTTCTGGAGGCCAGGGTACACAATCCCACTATGGAAAATGGTAGAATTTGAATTTAATAACAATCTGGGTTTAGGAGTGTAATTATGCTAAAGTCATAGAGCTGTGCAGTATGGAAATAGAACCTTCAGTCCAACTCATCCATGCTGACCAGATTTCCTAAATTAATCTAGTCCCGTTTGCCAACATTTGGCCCATATCCCTCTAAACCCTTCCTATTCATATATCCATCCAGATGCCTTTTAAATTTTAATTACACCAACCTTCACCACTCTCTCTGGTGGCGCATTCCATACACGCACCACCCTCTGTGTGAAAAAAATTGCTCCTAATGTCTCATTTAAATCTTTCCCCTGTCTCCTCAAACCTGTGCCTTCTAATTTTGGACTCCGCTGCCCTGGGGAAAAAGATTTTGTCTGTTCAGCCTATCTATGTCCCTCATGATCATGAAGTTATTGTAGATTGTTAGGAAAAATCTCTCCTGGTTCAGAATGCCCTCTAGGGAAGGAAATCTGCCATGCCTCCTTACTCTCAGCAATGTGGTTGACTCTTACCCTTCTGGGCATTTAGAGATGGGCAATAAATGCTTGCCTAGCCAACAACACCCACATGCCATGAATGAATTTTTTAAAAAATTCTTACAAAGTTTCCTTTCTATTTTAATTATCTGTGGACCTTAATCCCCACGAAGTCAGCTTTGACATTCACTGTTTCCAGATTTTCACTACTTAGTAATTTTCATGTTCCACCTTTTCCGGATCAAAGTGAGCGAGCCAATATTTTTTCATATTGAGGTCTATTTGCCAAAGTTTTACACGTTCCACTTGATCTGTTAATATCTCTGTCATTTTATGGCTGCATCTACAGTGTTTATGACCCTTTTTAAAATGTGTTCATGGGATTTGAGTGTTTTTGGCAAGATCCGCATTTATTGACCTTCCAAACTTCCCCTTGAGGGGATGGCCTATATTTGTGTCATTGGCAATGTTGGATATGCAGTTTTCTGTTCCATCATTTAAATTTTGACTAAATAGAGTGAATAATTGAAGCCCCAACACAGACCCTTGCAGGGCATACCATTAGTCATTTGTTCCAGGTCACTGTGTCTGCCTGTAGAAAATAAAGCCCTGTGTCATCACTTTGTTTTTTGCCAAACTCTTTAAATCAGCGTCCTCTCATTGAAGATGGACCAGCAATACTGTGATAGAACAATGTCTTTAAAGAGAAGATAGTCTGAGTGTAGCCAAGGACAACAAAAGATCCAGCTTCCTTGGTGATGACATACAGTAAGATGAAGCAGAAAAAGGGTGCATATGACAGATATCAGGTTGTTCATAAAAGTGAGAGTCAGGATGGATATGGAAAGTACAATGGGAAAATGCAAAAATATATGACAGACAAAGAGAGATTATGAGAAGAGACTGGCAGCCAATCCAAAAGGAAATCCAAAATTGCACAGAAAGAGTGTAAAGGTGATGAAAGCAGGAGTTAAAGTCATTGTAGACCTGAAAGAGCATTTATATGTGGGGGATGGAGTGGCATTCATAAAGTATTAAATGATTACTTGGCATCTGACCTTACCCAGGAAAAGGCTGTGGCCCAGACCTGGCCTGAGATAATGTAGTTTAAACATACGGCAGGCTTAAAATTGATCAAGAAGAAGGATGAGAGAGGCTGGTTGCACATAAAGTGAGAATTCACCAAGACCAAATGAGATGGTTTCGAGGAGACTGAGAGAAGCAAGGATGGAAACTGATGGCGCGCTACTCATTGCCTTCCAATTTTCCTTAGATACAGGCTGGTGCCAGAGAACCAGAGAATTGAAAGTTCTATGTTCCTCAGCAATAAAAGGTTGAAAAGATCACCCCAGCAACTAAAGTAAGTTAGTTTAACCTCAGTGGTAAGAAATAGGAAATTCAAATCCAAAAATTCAAGGCAACATTAGCCCCCACTTGGACAAATGTAGATTCAATAATGGGGGAGAGCACTGATTTGTTAAAAGCAAATCATGTTTAACCACCTTTTCTTTAAAGGAGGGAACAGAGACAGTTGATGAGGAGAATGCGGTTGATATGGTTTACCTGGACTCTGTTTGGAGGAAGCTGATCACTGAGGCAAGATGTTTAAAGGACTCACATTGGTTCTTTGGAACTTCGTCCCAGCTGTTTTTGTTGAATATTAGGATCTTTAGTCCACCAACCTCTCACACCCTAATCTCTCCAACTCAATTCCCAAATCCTATCCATACCAATGCCAGACAACCCAATCATCCCTCTGGCCCTTATCGCTATGAAATAATTTTTGATAACCGATACCCTCTCAACCACCACCACTTGTCTTTACAGGCTCCTTGCCAAATTATTATACATCAGTAGGTCTCAGGTCACGTAGTGAGATTAAATAAACATTTATTATAGACTTTATAATAAAGATCTCATTCATGAAAGTTCATTCAATACACTTAAATCTCCTTAAGTATTTAATCCTGGATACAGTTTTTTTATTCTCTTTTTCGTATCAAAGACAAAGATTCCTCTAATAGCACCTTGTCCATCAAACTGTGAACTTTCAGCCCATTACCTTCAGGTCTGATAATAATGGTTCATTGAGGAAGTAGTCAAGCAATAACAGTCTTGAGAACTCTTTTTATTCATTTGTGAGATATGGGTGTCGCTGGCCAGCCTAGCATTTGTGAGAAATGGATGTCGCTGGCCTGCCTAGCATTTGTGAGAAATGGGTGTCGCTGGCCTGCCTAGCATTTGTGAGATATGGGTGTCGCTTTCCTGCCTAGCATTTGTGAGATATGTGTGCCGCTGGCCTGCCTAGCGTTTGTTATTTGCCCCTAGTTGCCCTTGAAAAAGGGCAGTGTTCTGACTTCTCAAATTGCTGCAGTTTCTGTGACAGAGGGAAACCCACAACACCCTTAGAAAGGGAGTTCCAGGATTTTGACCCAGTGACACTGAAGGAATGGAGGACTATTTCCAAGTCAGGATGGTTCCCATGTATCTGCTGCCCTTGTCCATCTAGATGGAAGTGATGTAGGTTTGGAAGGTGCTGTCTAAATGCTTTGGTGAATTTCTGCAGTACATCTTGTAGATATTACACACTGTTGATGTTGCGCTCACCGAGCTGGTTTGTTGCTCCACAGACGTTTCGCTACCATGCTGGGTAACATGCTCAGCGCAGCCTCTGATAAAGTGTCAGTGTGCTTTCCCGCCTGGCTTTTAAACTCTGGGGTCCGTTGTGATGGATTACCTCACTTCCAGGCCTCCTCTGTAGTGGAATGTATACGGGGTTGAGTTCAATGTGTTTATTAATAGCCTGCTTCGTGGAGTGCCATGCTTCCAGGAATTCTCGTGCTTGTCTCTGCCTAGCCTGTCCCAGGATCTTGGTGTTGTGCCACTCGAAGTCGTCATTCTCCTTGTCCATGTGGATTGAGATGAGTGAGTATTGGTTGTGTCTTTTTGTAGCCAGTTGGTGATCATGTTCTCTTGTTGTTAATTTCCTTCCTGTTTGTCCGATGTAGTGCTTCTCACAGTCTCTGCAGGGGATCTTGTAGATGACATTGGTCCAGTCCATGGTGGGGAGTGGGTCTTTAGTTCAGGTGAGCACTTGTCGTAGGATATTACACGCTGCTGCTAGTCAGCATTAGGGATGTCAGTGACGGAGTTACAACTGAAGTTGCTGAAATTGATTCAAAGTCACAGGTGGACAGCTTTTTAAAGGACAGCTACAGTGCAGGAGATTTAACTAACCTGGCTGCTTGATCATTCAAAGTGACTTATCTGAATTTATGAGCATTTTATGTTTTTACCATGAAGTTGTGGAAGACACAATTGAGTTGAGGCTATTCCTGGTGTTAAGATTGTATTTTCTGGTTCTATGCTCGGAGTTGAAATGATGTGGAATTGTTATTTTCCTTGTGCATTTCACAGCCCATCCCCTTTTTCCTACGCAAGTCAATGGGCAGGGGATAGCCTAGTGGTATGATATGTATTTTATTAATCCAGAGGTCCAGGTACGTTCTGGGATCATGAGTTCGAATCCTGCCATGGCAAATGGTGAAATTTAAATTCGATAAAAACCTGGAATGATTGAATCTGATGATGATCAGGAAACATTGTCGATTGTTGGAAGAACCCAGCTGGGTCACTCATGTCATTCAGGGAAGGAAAGTGCTGCCCAAATCTGGTCTGACCTGCATGTGACTCCAGACCCAGGGCAATGTGGCTGACACTTAACTTCCCCTTGAGCTATTAGAGATGGGTAATAAATGCTGGTCTGGTCAGTGACACCCACATCCCATGAATGAATATTTTTAAAAAGTGGAATTGGGGACAGAGCCGCTGAATCCAAGGGTGGTATAGTGGACCAGTGTTAGTACTGCTGCCTCACAGCACCAAGGACCCGGGTTCGATTCCACCCTCAGGCGACTTTCTGTGAGGAGTTTACACATTCTCCCTGTGTTTGCATGGGTTTCCTCCAGGTGCTCCAGTTTCCTCCCATGGTACAAAGATGTGCAGGCTAGTTGGATTGACCATGCTAAATTGTCCATAGTGTCCAGGGATGTGTAGATTAGGGGGATTATAGGTCTATATGGGATGCTCTGTGGGTCGGCGCAGACTTGTAGGGCCGAAGGGCCTGTCTCCACACTGAAAGGATTCTATGATCCAGGTTTTGCCCAACTTTTTTAAAAACGTCTCCCAAACTCAGTGAAAGTCCAGACCTTATAGTTTAAACAAAGTATAACAGTCACTGACAATCCAATTGTAATTGGATCTTCAGGCATACATCAATAATGACAGTAGTTACAGCAGATCCAAAGGTATTACATAAGTCATCAGGAGGACATTGCCAAGGAGATCAGAGGTCAGTGGTCAATAAACTGATTGAGCTCTCCTTCCCTGGCCACCCTCCCTCAATTGTACCCATGGAGAAGGGAAAGTGAATTTTTCAAATTATTGGAGATAATGGGAACTGCAGATGCTGGAGATTCCAAGATAATAAAATGTGAGGCTGGATGAACACAGCAGGCCAAGCAGCATCTCAGGAGCACAAAAGCTGACGTTTCGGGCCTAGACCCTTCATCAGAGAGGGGGATGGGGGGAGGGAACTGGAATAAATAGGGAGAGAGGGGGAGGCGGACCGAAGATGGAGAGTAAAGAAGATAGGTGGAGAAGGTGTGGGTGGGGAGGTAGGGAGGGGATAGGTCAGTCCAGGGAAGACGGACAGGTCAAGGAGGTGGGATGAGGTTAGTAGGTGGCTGGGGGTGCGGCTTGGGGTGGGAGGAAGGGATGGGTGAGAGGAAGAACCGGTTAGGGAGGCAGAGACAGGTTGGACTGGTTTTGGGATGCAGTGGGTGGGGGGGAAGAGCTGGGCTGGTTGTGTGGTGCAGTGGGGGGAGGGGATGAACTGGGCTGGTTTAGGGATGCAGTGGGGGAAGGGGAGATTTTGAAACTGGTGAAGTCCACATTGATACCATATGGCTGCAGGGTTCCCAGGCGGAATATGAGTTGCTGTTCCTGCAACCTTCGGGTGGCATCATTGTGGCAGTGCAGGAGGCCCATGATGGACATGTCATCAAGAGAATGGGAGGGGGAGTGGAAATGGTTTGCGACTGGGAGGTGCAGTTGTTTGTTGCGAACTGAGCGGAGGTGTTCTGCAAAGCGGTCCCCAAGCCTCCGCTTGGTTTCCCCAATGTAGAGAAAGCCGCACCGGGTACAGTGGATGCAGTATACCACATTGGCAGATGTGCAGGTGAACCTCTGCTTAATGTGGAATGTCATCTTGGGGCCTGGGATGGGGGTGAGGGAGGAGGTGTGGGGACAAGTGTAGCATTTCCTGCGGTTGCAGGGGAAGGTGCCGGGTGTGGTGGGGTTGGAGGGCAGTGTGGAGCGAACAAGGGAGTCACGGAGAGAGTGGTCTCTCCGGAAAGCAGACAGGGGTGGGGATGGAAAAATGTCTTGGGTGGTGGGGTCGGATTGTAAATGGCGGAAGTGTCGGAGGATAATGCGTTGTATCCGGAGGTTGGTAGGGTGGTGTGTGAGAACGAGGGGGATCCTCTTGGGGCGGTTGTGGCGGGGGCGGGGTGTGAGGGATGTGTCGCGGGAAATGCGGGAGACGCGGTCAAGGGCGTTCTCAATCACCGTGGGGGGGAAGTTGCGGTCCTTAAAGAACTTGGACATCTGGGATGTGCGGGAGTGGAATGTCTTATCGTGGGAGCAGATGCGGCGGAGGCGGAGGAATTGGGAATAGGGGATGGAATTTTTGCAGGAGGGTGGGTGGGAGGAGGTGTATTCTAGGTAGCTGTGGGAGTCGGTGGGCTTGAAATGGACATCAGTTACAAGCTGGTTGCCTGAGATGGAGACTGAGAGGTCCAGGAAGGTGAGGGATGTGCTGGAGATGGCCCAGGTGAACTGAAGGTTGGGGTGGAAGGTGTTGGTGAAGTGGATGAACTGTTCGAGCTCCTCTGGGGAGCAAGAGGCGGCGCCGACATTATTGAGCATTTTTGCAAATTAGATTTAAAAAATACTCTTCAAATTTTTAATAAACATAAAGTGGAGCGTTATTAAAATGAAATTTGATTTAAAATAATATCCATTTGCAGCATTTTATTGCTTTGAAAGTTAAGTAGTTATTCTACTGGAAGTTTAATGAATTCTCAGTACAGTTTGGATACAAAGTGTTAATTATTCCCATGATAATTCATGCCAGAATCTTATTTGCCTTATTTTGGTTCAGGGTAACAGAATCCGATCATTATTACAACCATGTCAATCAGGCATCTGCTCCATTCAGTGGTGAAGGCAAATCTCTTCTCTCAATTTTCTATTAATGTCACTTCAAACTAATTTCAAGGCAGTCCCTGGATTGTGATAGTAAACACAAACCATTCAATTGTTACCACAGTGCCTGATGAGGTCACCTTTATGACCTGAGCAAATTACATTTCTGTTCCTGCCTCACGATGGCCCCTCTATGGAAGAAATGTTCTCGTGTGAGGGATCATTGACTCTTCAAGTTATACACCACGACAGTTTCATTGCATGCCAGAATTGCGAGGTGCTGCAGTCAAATGAGAAGCTCAGATTTGGCATGAATTCAGTCAGACTTTCCACTGACTGAAATCACTGTGGTTTATATTTGATCATGATTGGAGCTTATAATCTGACATACACAGCTCTGCAAAGGCTATCGTTGATATAATATTCATCTTTGCTGCTTCGAGACAGTGCCTTGCTGACACCGCCAAAGCTCATTAACTGCCCCCAAATGTTAATGATTTTCACAGATAGGTAAGTGAACTTCACAACAAGCCAGCTCAGAGCCAATCCCTCTAGTGAGGAGAATCTTTGACAGAGATAATGTGAACTGCAGATGCTGGAGAATTCCAAGATAATAAAATATGAGGCTGGATGAACACAGCACATCTTTGACAGCCCTGTTTATATCTGTCAGCCAGGGCTCCCTAATTGGCGCAGGCTAACATCCCCAATTAAAGATCTCATTGTCAATGGGATCCACCTGGTCACCCTCATACCAATCATTATTCTCACTCTTCTACTCTATCTACTTTGATCCAGTTTCCCAGCTCTATCCCTGCAGTTTTTGACAGTTCCCCCCCCCCCAGCGTGTATCCAGCATATTCTTAAATTCTGTAACTAGTCTGGTTCCATTAGCCTCTCATAATCATGTGCTTGTAGGTTCTCAAAGTTCAGTTACTCAAAGAATTTGCTTCTAATCTGCTCCGTTATCATTCCAACCTGGCTGCTTGTCTCCTTTTTCATACATTCACACATCACAGAAGATATTCTTTCCATGGAATTGAAGACTTCTATCAGATCCTTCCAGCATTCTCTGATTGATTTCTTACAGTCTCTAGTCCCACATTGCATTCTCTCATGCTGACAAAAATACTTTGAAACAATACTTTGAGTGGTTTTTAATGAAGTATTGATGCTGAAGCCCAGTAACTGGAGATCCATTTAGAACCCTTTTGAGGAAGACCAGCCAAGTTACATGCTGCCCACAGATAGGACTGGAGAATTTATCTCAGATTAAGGACTCAGGTAGGTGATGTCATTCCCACTTAGAGCAGTGGTACCATCAGGGAGGCAGTGAGCATTGGCTGTATGACACCAGGCCAATGCCTAGAATTATCACAGAGCTTCCCAGGTGAGTGACAGGTCACAGACAGGGGGCTGTTGGGGTTTGGGAGGGGTGTTAAGGTAGCAGGGCTGTAGGAAGGGCTTGAAAGTGGCTGCCAGCTACCCCTTTCCTTCTTGATGCTGGGTCCCTGAATCAGACTCCAATTGCCTTTGATTGAAGCACAGCAGCTCCCACCACCTCTCCCAGCAGGCCATCAGCTCTCCCTCTGGTGCTGGTTGGGGTAAGCCAAGCAGCAGTGACCACAGAATCCACTAGTGGTCTGTACCTGACCAGGTACGGGCCTCAGCTCAATGGGGTGATGGAAGGGATAGACTCCTCATTGGCTTTCCCTCCATGGACTGGACGAGATCCTACCTGCAAACCCCACCATCCCAACCTGCTTAAATATTCTGCTACTCCCCACCCACCATCAATCTCACGAGGGGAGAGGAGAATGTGTTCCACCCTTTCTGCTTATTGTACTAATCTGCAGCAAGTAACGAGATCAGTTTCATTTCCAGCTTCAACACTGATCATAGAATCATGGAATCCCTGCAGTGTGGAAACAGGCCATTCAGCCCAACAAGTCCACACCGTCCCTCCAAAGAGCATCCCACCCAGACCCATCCCCCTTCCCTATCCCTGTAATCCTGCATTTCCCATGGCTAACCCACCTGGCCTGCACATCCCTGAACACTATGGGACAATTTAGCATGGCCAATCTACCCTAACCTACACACTATGGGGCTATTTAGCACGGCTAATCTACCTTAACCTGCACATCTTTGACCTGTGCGAGGAAAGTGGAGCAAACCCATGCAGACACGGGGAGAACATGCAAACTCCACACAGACAGTCGCCTGAGGCTGGAATCACACCCAGGTCCCTGGTGCTGTGAGGTAGCAGTGCTAAACACTGAGTCACCGTGCCACCCCAGTGATGCCGTGGCCTGGTGATCTGAGTATAGAGATAGTCTCAGATTGCCCTTCAGCAATCCCTACAGGAGTCGCCAGACCAGCTGGTATCACAGTTTGAAGTCCAAAGACAATTCCAATCTTCCAGTCAGGGAATGAAGCTTCTGCCGCTCTGCCAATTCCAGCTGGACACAGTCCTGGAGATTTCATCATGTGACCTGCTGACACCATCTGGCCTGCCCCTACTCTGCCATCGTCAGGTGCCTAACTCATCCATTGTCACAGTTCCTGCCTTCCTGCAGTCAGTTAGAAAACAAGAAGGACTTGTCATTATCCAATTGGATTCTTCACTATCAATCAATAAACTTTTCTCCCTCCGTGTTTGTTACTGTTAAAGAGAATAAACAGAAGGAAATGAGGGAAAAGTGTACTCCAGGTTTTAATAACGTCGTGTCCTTTCATCTGAGATTTACACACAGCAAAGTCCTGGAGATTATTTGATTTATTTAAATTCTTTCACGGGATGTATTTATCACAGGCTGGACCAGCATTTATTGTCTGTCCCAAATATCCAGAGGACAGTTAAATATCAGCCACATTGTTGTGAGCCTGGACCCACACTTCCATTGGTTAACCAGGTGTGTTTAACAACAATGGATAATAGTTTAATGGGCACCATTAGACTATATTTATTTAATTCCATGTTTTTGTTGAATTCAAATTTCACCATCTGCCATTCTGGGACTTGGGTCTATATCCCTGGATTAGCAACCTATATCCTGGTTTCCTGGATCTCCAGTCCAGTGAAATTACCACTACTCCTTATTCTCCAGTCCCAAGCCTGGCAGCCTCAGGAGTGTGACACCTTTAATATTAAAAGCAACCCTTACACTTCTGGATTGTTGGATTATTTGCAGACATTGTGAGGCTCTGGTTGAAATGGTTTTGACAGTTTTTGATAAACTTAGAATGGGGTAGTTGATTTCTTTTTTGCGTACATCTTGCCCAATCCTCTTCTTCCACAATCCCTCGAAACTTGGTCTGATTTTTTAGCTTCCTCATGCAATGAAGGATTTCCAGGCTGCGTTGTAATTCTGTTGCCTGATAGAACATTTCCATATGCCCACTCACACTGTAGCCGCTGACACATCTACTACTGTCTGTGTTCCGTTGTACGAGTGTCTGTATTATGCAGACCCCAATTCCAGCTTGGTGTCTCTAGCTCATTTGATTGATAATGGAGCTTTATATTAATTGATTGCCTCAAGCCCCACGCTGGATGATTTTTAAACATTTATTTGATAGAATAAATAGTAAATATAAACTTTCGTTTACTGAAAATATTAAATTAATATGAGTAAATTCCCAGGGACTGACATTCCCCGGTGTAGCTGTGTAAACAAACCCTGGCGTGCAGAATGTTGCGGTGCATTGAAAGAAAGCCAAATGGCTGGACACACATTATTAGCTTTCAAACAGATAAATAATTGAACTTTTCTGCAATGAATGAATCAAAGTCACTAGAAAAACTTAATCAATCAGCCATTGATCTCACTTACCAGATGATGATTTCTATATTGTGTAATGCAGATTAGCACTTTACCTAACGGATAATCAATTTTGTAGAGCTGGATGAACACAGCAGGCCAAGCAGCATCTTCAGAGCAGGAAAGCTGATGATTCGGGCCTAGTCCTTCATCAGAAAGCTTTCTTGCTCCTAAGATGCTGCTTGGTCCGCTGTGCTCATCCAGCTCTACACCTCGTTATCTTGGATTCTCCAGCATCTGCAGTTCCCATTATCTCGGATAGTTAATTCCAATGCTTCTGAAGATTTTTCCATTTTTACTTTGCTATTCTTTCACTTGTCAGCTTGCAAGTTTTTGAACATTACAACCTGATCATTTACTTCACCGATCACAGCTCTGCCATTGCTGTTTTCCAGCCATTTTTGTAGCCCAGGCTACAGCAATTCATGATGAAATATGAAGGGGGTAACAACACATTTACTCACTTGTTATACTCTTTCTGTCTCCCATTCATGGTTCACAGTCTGTTCACCAGGTATGATTTAGAACAGCTTCCAAATTGTGGGCAATTTGCTGCACATTACAGAAACACCGAAAGCATAGGAGTACTGTCCTGCTCGCTATTTATAACAATAAAAGCAATAAGTAACAAGTGGAACAACTGATGCTTCACTGGAGACACATTGACAATGTTACCTCGCATGGTGACGAAACGTCTGCAACCAAGCCCATCAGCTCGGTGAGCAAGTCTACAACCTTATAATGTTGTGACCTTGGTCGGACTACATTTCAGTTGTGTATAAAAACTGAGTAAATTTTTTCACCACTCCTTTAGCTATGATTGTTCTCAAAAGAACTGCTTCTGGAAATCAGGTTACCATCAGTGAAATTGTAAAGATATACTGATAGACTGATGTTTAGTGATGATCACACAATGCTCAGCACCATTCACGAATCCCCAGATACTGAAGCAGTCCATGTTCCAATACAGCAAGACCTGGTATGCAGACAATATCCGGACTTGTGCAGCACAAATGCCAGGCAATGACCATCTTGATCAAGGATCCCATTATCTCTGCATGACATTCAACGGCATTACAGTGGCTGAATGCCCCACAACAAACGCCCTCAGGTTCACCATTAACCAGAAAATGAAGTGGACAAGTTACATCATTCCAGTGGCTCCAAGAGTGGGTCAGAGGCTGGGAGATCTGAGGGGAATAACTTACCTCCTGCTTCTCCAATGCCTATCTATCACCCGTAAAATAAAATCAGGAATGTGATGGAATATCTCCCACCTGCCTGGACATGTGCAGCTTCTAAACAAGAAGCTTAACGCCATCCATAACAAAGCAACCCACTTGACATCTTCAATATTCACCACTCAGTTACAGCAGGGAGTACTATTTATGAGATGCCTTGCAGCAACTCACCAAGGCCCATTCAACAACAGCTTCCAAACCTTCGCAGATGAGGACCGCAGGTGTGTGGGAACACCACCATCCCACCCTCAGAATATATCACTGTTCCTCCACTGTCTCTGGGTCAAATTCCTGCAACTCCCTTCCTAAGAGTGCTGTCCCATTGGGCTACAGCAGTTTAAATTTGTGACTCACTATCATTTATTGGATGGTAGTTATGGACATGGAATAAATGATGGCGCAGCCGGTGAATGAATAAAGTCACAAGTCACACAACACCAGGTTATAGTCCAACAGGTTTATTAGAAATCACAAGCTTTAGGAGACCTGCCCCTTCATCAGGTGAAGTCACTTCTGTGTGATTTCTGACTTTGTCCACCCCAACCCAACACTGGAACTTCCACATCTTGAATAAACAAAATAGTTGTGGTATTTCTCAGTGGGAGCAATGTTAGATGAGCGACAAAAAGTAAATACATATATGCTTAGGAACATAGGAGCATTTGATGGTTATTCAGCTACCTTTATCCCTACCTAATCATTCAGTAGATCATACTGAATTTATACTTCAACACACTGACCTTCCTTTGGTCCTCTTTACTGGATACTCTTCTCCAACAGAGACCTATCAAGCTTCAACTTCTCATTAACAACGGATCTTTGATGAAGCCAGTTCTAGATTGTCACTACTCTTTGTGTGATGAAGTGACTTATGATTTCTCTCTGAAATGGTTGTACTCAAATTTGAAGGCTCCTTATTCTGTGCTCTCCAATGGAGAGAATGATTTCTCTATGATGTGACTACTGAATCCCAGTATCATATGGATTGAGTATTCTCTACATGTTAGCCCTTGTAACAGATGCCACAATGTCCTTTTTAGAAAGATGTTTTGAAGTTTACTAAGATCACTAACTATATTGCTGTAAGTTCTCAAAACAGTAGTCTGGGTTCTATGTTCACTGATAGCACAGAGAAAAGACACAGTAACTGCAAATGGATGTCAGTATTATTATGGAAGGTGAGGTGTGTTACTTTATACTGGAACATGACATGTTGTGATGGCATCTATCTTCATAGATTCCCTACAGTGTGGAAATAGGCCCTTCAGCCCAACCAGCCCACCCTGAACCTCAGAGCATCCAACCCAGACCCATCCCCCTATAACCCACCTAATCTACACATCCCTGAGCACTGTGGGTAATTTCCCATGGCCAATCCACCTAACCTGCACATCTTTGGACTGTGGGAGGAAACCGGAGCACCCAGAGGAAACCTACGCAGACACAGGGAGAACGTGTGAACTCCACACGGTTGCTCAAGGCTGGAATCAAACCCAGGTCCATGGCGCTGTCAGACAGCAGTGCTGACCACTGAGCCACCGTGCTGCCCTCAGGGGCACACTGTACATTTACACAACACACTACGTTGTCTGTATAAATGACTTCACTGTTTTTACTACCTCAAAATTAGTTACTTTTCAAAGTTCTAAGCACAAGGGGTTACAAACCTCACTCGTAGAAACACAGGAACTAGGAGTATGTCATTTGGCCCATCAAGCATACTTTGCCATCCAATATAATCGTGGTTGATCCTCTCTCTCTCTCTATTCTCCACTTCCCCTTTGATGTTTTAAAAATAAAAGAAATGTATTAATGTATTTCTTCAGTGACTTGGCCTCCACAGCCTTCTGAGGTGGAGAATTCCACAAGTTCACTACCCTCTGAGTGAAGAAATGTTTTCCCATTTTGGTCCTCAGTTGCCCCGCCCCTTATCCTAAAACTGTCACCCCTGGATCGAGAGTCCCCAAACCAGGGGAAAAATTTTTCCTGCATCTAGCCCATCTAGCCCTGTTAGAATTTTATACAGCTGAATCAAATCCTCTATCATCCTGCTAAACTCTAGTGAATACACACCCAGTCAAATCAGTCTGTCCAAAGGGGAAAGTCCGTCCATCCCTGGTATCAGCCTACTGACCCTTGTTAGTGAACCTAGATAATCTACTGATCCTTGAGGCACCTACTGGTCCCTGCCTGCTACTCTGAAAAAGACTCATTTCTTACAATTCTCTATTTGCTGTCAGACAGCCATTTTTTGATCCATGCCAATGTGTCACTTTCTGTCCCACGTGCATCAGTTGTGCTCACTAGCCTCTTACGAGAAGTCTTAACAAAAGCCTTCTGAAAATTCAGAGATATTCATCCAATGTTTTCCCCATTGTCTGCTTTATGATTTACATCTGCAAAAATGCCCCATGGATTTTGTGAGCATGATTTGTGTTTTATAAGCCCATATCAGCTTTTTCCAGCCCTGTCAATGCTTTCCAAATATTTTGTGATCACATCTTTGATGACAGACTCGAGCATTTTCCCCTACAATGATAGGCTGATATCGCAATATTACTTTTAAGTAGTGCAGTAATGTTTGCCATCTTCCAATGTGTAGGAGCTGCTCTACTGTCTATGGAATTTTGAAAGATGAACTCCAATGTATATAAAAGTAACAGGCCACTTACTCTCATACTCTGGGGTGTACATTATCATGCCCTGAGGATTTGTTGGTCTTTAAGCCCATCAATTTCTCTGACACCATTTTTTTCTTACTAAATTAAACTTTTCTTTTTCTGATTTTCTTCAAATCCCTCCTCTCCCTAGATCCTTGGTTCCCTCACACTCCTGGCAGATTAGTTCTGTCCGCTTTTATGAAGACAGAACTAACATGTTCAGCTATTTTATCATTTCTTTGTGCGCCATCATAACTTGCCAACATTTGACAATAAGAGACCTGTATTAATCTTTACTAATTATTTTCTCTTCACATGTGAATGGATGCTTTTGTGGTTTGTTTCTATCTTTGTTGCAAGTTTACTTTCATAATCAACTTTTAGTGTGAGCAAACTTTTGGTCCTCTTTTGCTGAATTCTAAAATGCTCCCAGTCCTCAATGTGCTGCCTTCTCTGGTAATTTTATATCTTTCCTCTTTGGGATAATACTATACTTAATATCTTTCATAAGGCATGAATGAGCCACTGTTACTTCTTTATTTTTTTGACAGGCTGGTATGAGTAAGTGTTGTAAATTCATGCACACTTTCTTAAAGTCTCAATCACTGCCTGTCCACTATCAACCCCTTCAGTAAGGCTCCCCAGTGCATCATTGCCAATTTGCACATTCGAGCCTCATCATTCCATTTATTCTTATATGCAGTATCCTTGATTCACATTCAAGTACTTCACTCTCCATCGTAATGAAGAATTTTGTCATATTATGGTCACTCTTCCCCATGGATCCCTGCACATGAGGTTTTTAATTAGTCCTGTCTTGCTGCACAGTGCCCAGTCTAGATCATTCTGTTCACTGGTTGGTCCCTCAATGCATTGCTCTAAATGCCATCACCCTCACACTCCTGAATTCTTCTCCACTGTGATTCTGCTAGGTGCATCACAATTGATATGTAAATACAAATTACCCATGGTTACAGCATTACCCTTATTGCATGCATCTTTGATTTCCTTTTTAATACACTCCTTTCGTCCCCTTTACTTTCTGGGTGCCTATAGACAAACTCTAACAATTTTTTCTGTCCTCCGGTCTTTCTTATCTCCAGCAAACAGATTCCACGTCATTATTTCCTGAGCCAATGTCCTTCCTAATGATTGCATTGTTAGTCCTTTACTAACAATGCTACCTCACCATCTTTCCCTTTGTGCCTGCACTTCCTAAATAGTGATCATCCCTGGATGTCACATGGTTAACCACCTTGAGCTATGTCCCTGTAATCATAACTGTATCACAGCCATAACTTTGTCTTAAACTTTTGGAGACCATTGTTTTGGTCTTAAACTTACTGTATGTTACTTTTATTGCTCATTGCATGGGCCCTTGCTTTGTCAGCTAAATCCAAGTACATGTTTTTAAACTTACTGTATGTTACTTTTATTGCTCATTGCATGGGCCCTTGCTTTGTCAGCTAAATCCAAGTACATGTTTTTAAAAAATTGCACATTTTTAAATTCAAGGCAATTTGTAGACAATCCCTAAAAGCAGGGTTTATTTTAATCAAATAAAAAGCGAAAGAATTGTGGATGCTGTAAATCAGGAACAAAAACAAACATTGCAGGAAAAGCTCAGCAGATCTGGCAGCATCTGTGAGGAAAACAATCAGAGTTAACGTTTCGGGTCTGAATTCTGAGGAAGGGGCACCGGACCCGAAACATTAACTCTGATTTTTCCTTCACAGATGCTGCCAGACCTGCTGAGCTATTACAGCAAGTTTTGCTTTTGTTTTGTGTTTATTCTAACCAATCAACTAATGGGTTTCCTGTGATTTCACTCTTTGTTTATTGTACCCTGTTTCAAACTCAATGCTGCTCAGTCTCAAGGTCCCCCTGCATCTCTATCTTCCAAGGTAAGTGACGTAGACCTCGCACATTGGATTTAAATCCTCTGTTCTGCACTACCTCTTGACTCCATATCTAAGTGGCCACTCCAATACCTCAGGAGGCCTTCCAAAAATTCAAAATTTCAGACATTGAACTTGTAGATTTTCCTTTGATGTCACTCTCAAATTTTCAATAAGACCATAAGACCTAGGAGTGGAAGTAAGGCCATTCGGCCCATCAAGTCCACTCTGCCATTTAAATAATGGCTCATGGGCATTTCAACGCCACTTCCCTGCAGTTTCCCCGTGGCCCTTGATTCCTTCTGAGATCAAGAATTTTTTGATCTCTGCCTTGAAGGTATCCAACGTCCTGGCCTCCACTGCACTCTGTGGCAATGAATTCCACAAGCCCACCACTCTCTAGCTGAAGAAATGTCGTCTCATTTCAGTTTTAAATTTACCCCCTCTAATTTTAAGGCTGTGCCCACGGGTCGTGGTCTCCCCGCCTAACGGAAACAACTTCCTAGTGTCCACCCCTTCTAAGCCATACATTATCTTGTAAGTTTCTATTAGATCTCCCCTCAACCTTCTAAACTCTAATGAGTACAATCCCAGGATCCTTAGCCGTTCATCATACATTAAACATACCATTCCAGGGATCATCCGTGTGAATCTCCGCTGGACATGCTCCAGGGCTAGTATGTCCTTCCTGAGGTGTGGGGCCCAAAATTGGACACAATAAGAGCTGACAGCAGGACACCATTCCCAGACTACTTCGCTACAGTGCTGACTGAAGGACACCGTTCCCAGACTGCTTCGCTGCGGTGCTGACTGAAGGACACCGTTCCCAGACTGCTTCGCTGCAGTGTTGACTGCAGGACACATGTCCCAGACTGCTTCACCACGGTGCTGACTGTATAACACTGTCACCATATTCTATTTTTAAATTCTACTGAAAGTGCACGGACCTCCTTCCAATATTACATATGTATGTGTTGCAAAGTTTGATGTGCACAACTGAACTTAGGAAACACTATGTGGCCTGACCAAATATTATTACAAGTCAGGTATAACATGTCCTTATTGTTGTCCAAAAGCTTTACAAGAAAATGCGTGCTGCGCGCGCGCGTGTGTGTGTGTGTGTGTGTGTGTGTGTGTGTGTGTGTGTGTGTGTGTGTGTGTGTGTGTGTGTGTGTGTCAGCATATGTGTACACCATGTGTATGTGAGTATGATCCTGTATGTACATGTATGCACCATGTACGAATGCATGTGCCTATTGACTGTGTGTGTAGATGTATGTACTGAGTCTATAGACGTACGCCTGTCTGTAACTGTAACTTAAGGGGTGGCACGGTGGCTCAATGGTTAGCGCAGCCACCTCACAGCACAGGGACCCAGGTTCAGTTCCAGCCTCAGGCGATTGTCTTTGGGGAGTTTGCAAATTTGCCCTGTGTATGCATGGGTTTCATCTGGGTGCACTGGTGTTCTCCCACGGTCCAAGGATGTGCAGGTTAGGTGGTTTGGCAATGCTAAATTGCCCCTAGTGTTTAGGGAGATGTAGATTAGGTGGGTTGTAGGGGATAGGTTTGGATGGGATGCTCCAAGGGTCAGTGTGGACTTGTTGCGGTGAAGGGCCTGTTACCACACTGTAGGGACTCTATGAGTGTGTGGATGTACCTGTCCCTTTTGATTGTCAACCCTGTGCAATAATGGCTTTAGAAGCGAGCATCTATAGAACAGATGTACTAGAGGCCAATGTGATAAACCCTCTATTTCCTTCTACTTTTGTCTTTTATTTCCTAAAGTGACTTTGTAATCTGTACCACTGATGTGACAGCAATAGATAGAGCCACACCTACAAACCTAATTCTCCCCCATCTGGCTCCAAGTGTTAATTTCATTGTTCAAGTCATGTCTCCACTTTGATTCTTCGTTTGCTTTCAGCATTGTCGAAGATGAAAGTTGAAATTCCTTTCCCTCTAGTAAATGTTTACATGATAGAACACGCTGGAACTGTACACATCACTGCTGAGACTCATTAAGAATACACTGTGCTGCAAGTTAATAATGAAAGGAAAAGCAATTAAGGTGAGATCAGCATTTTAATGAAAGTAAACAACACATGATGAGCTAAAATGATGAATACAAATATAATATAGAAATGGACAGAGTGAAACCAGCGTTTCCTAAATTGAGTGCTCTCTCAATGGAGTAGAGAAGGATTGAGAGGAGCTGTGATTGTTTTGAAGTGTTTCAGTGGGGCATGAGCATACTGATAAGCTGTTTCACCTGCAGGACCAGTGGGCACTGGATGAGGGCATTTCAAACGTACTTAGTGAATTTGTGGCTAATCCATCAAGCAGGCTCACTTGGGACACAATGGAGACAACACTCAATCACTCAAGAGATCTTATTCAGAGGATAATATTCTTGAGATCCAGTATTTGTTTAATTGGAGACATGTGAGTGAAACCCAAAGTGATGGGGGTGGAATTAGGGTGGTACAGGTAACTTTGGATCTCTGATTTTCCAAGCTTCCTCCACCCACCTCTTCACTTCAAGCCAGACTCTGTTACAGAGTCATCTGTAACACACAGATTGATCACAGTAATTGGTCAATAAGCCCATTCCTATTGGAACAAGTGAAGCCCAGCACGGGGGAAAGTAAATTTGCTGGACCTTATCCATCTCCATTCAGCCAATTTTTGGGAAGGAAATGGCCTAGTGGTATTATTACTGGGCTGTAAAATCCAGAAAGGTAACATTCTGCAGACCTGGGATCAAATCCCACTATGGCAGATGGTGGAATTTGAATTAAATAAATATCTGGAATTAGCAATCTAATGATGGCAAAGAATCCATTGCCAATTGTCGGGAAAAGCTTATCTGGGTCACTAATGTCCTTTAGGAAACGAAGCTGGAATCCTTACCTGGTCTGGCCTACATGTGACTCCAGACCCACAGCAATGTGGTTGACTCTTAACTGCCCTCTGGGCAATAAAAGCTGGCCTGGCCAGTGACACCCTCATCCTGCGAATGAACAAAGAAAAAACAATTTGCATGCTTCTAGACAATCAATGATTGCACAGGGCTTTGTTTAATATTGTTGCCTGTTCACTTGCATTTTCCTCAAAACTTTCTGAACTAACAGATACAGAGACCCCTTATACAATCCTCAATGAGCTGTGTATGTTATCACTACAGCACACTGAAATACCAGTCAGCCAATCATTCCTCAGCTCACAGAAAAATCCACTTGCCCCATTTCCATGACCTTTCTGAACAGGTACGTTTTTTCTAAAAAATATAATATTTTCCTTTCAAAACATATAACTATGAATGCTATTTCTTCAGCAGCGTCTGATCAGAATGTTATGTCACACGAACACACTCCTCATTAAAGAAAAATAGGCTCCTACACATTGTGTGGGGCTGGATGAACACAGTAGGCCAAGCAGCATCTTAGGAGCATAAAAGCTGACGTTTCGGGCCTAGACCCTTCATCAGAAAGGGGGATGGGGTGAGGGTTCTGGAATAAATAGGGAGAGAGGGGGAGGCGGACCGAAGATGGAGAGAAAAGAAGATAGGTGGTGAGGAGAGTATAGGTGGGGTGGTAGGGAGGGGATAGGTCAGTCCAGGGAAGACGGACAGGTCAAGGAGGCGGGATGAGGTAGTAGGTAGGAAATGGAGGTGCGGCTTGAGGTGGGAGGAAGAGATAGCTAAGAGGAAGAACAGGTTAGGGAGGCGGGGATGAGCTGGGCTAGTTTTAGGATGCGGTAGGCGGAGGGGAAATTTTGAAGCTTGTGAAATCCACATTGATACCATTGGGCTGCAGGGTTCCCAAGCAGAATATGAGTTGCTGTTTCTCCAAGCTTCGGGTGGCATCAATGGCTGCCTAGTTTGCTTCTGGGCTATTTAATTCTAATGCACTGACTCCAACCTCAATTGTGAGCTTATGCATGACAGATGGGAAAATATCTTCAGAAAGCATCATTTTAATGTCAAAGCATCATTTTAATGTCAATATGATCTTGTTCAGTTAGTGATGTGGAGGTGCCAGTGTTGGACTGGGGTGGACAAAGTCAGAAGTCGTGTGACACCAGGTAGCTTGTGATTTCAAATAAACCTGTCACACAACAACCTGGTGTCTTGTGACTTCTGACATTATTCAGTCAATGATACAGATGTTAGAGATCATGGGAACTGCAGATGCTGGAGAATCTGAGATAACAAAGTGTGAAGCTGGATGAACACAGCAGGCCAAGCAGCATCTCAGGAGCAGAAAAGATTCCTAAGATAATGTTCCTAAGATAATGCTTGGCCTGCTGTGTTCATCCAGCTCCACACTTTGTTATCAATGGTACAGAAATGGTAACTGTGTTACCATTTCAAGCTTATTGCTATTCCTGAATAACAGTCAGTCCAATGTCAGATAAGATGTAGCAATCAGTTTATTTTTATCCAAACCAAATGCTCAGTTCCGAGAGGAAGTCAACATTGAAAAAATTCCACACGTTCATAATTCATCTCTCTGTGAGTCTCACATATAAGTATAGAATGCCTGATATAAGCCTGTGATAATGAAACAATTCTAAATTACCCATACAGATCAAGGAGATGTGACTAACTGAGCTGTCCTTTCAAAGCGCTTTAATAGAACCACCTCATATTTGATGGGATGAATAGCCACTTCCTGTACTCACTCTTTGGAGGTTTCTAATCCTGTGGGTGTAATACCACATTTGAACAAGGAACAAGAATAGGACCCTCAGTCGTTTGAGCCTGCTCCACCATTCAATATGATCCTGGCTAATCTGGACACTGTTTTGCTGTAACAGCCTGATGCATGGCAGGGCATGTGAATATTTCAGATATACATTCCTTTGTTTCATATCAGTGTGAAGTAATTCTTGCTTCACAGCCTACCTGACTGAGTTCAAAGTGTAACTGATCTACTCCAGGCTCATTCACTCCACTTCGTGTTGAGCCCTGATCCCAGAGCAAGTCTCTGACGGTAGAGTAGCGCGATAGTTCACTCAGTGAGTCTGGGTTGCTATGGCAGTGTGGATGCTTACATGCATATAGAGATTCCAGGGGTCTGTGGCTGAGCACAATGTTCCTCCCCTCTTACCACCTGATATTTCGCTGCATTGTGAACACATCTTCCTCAGCCATTGATGCTTGGAGTGAGACTTGAACACATGAGCTTCTGGCTCAGACATAGGGATACTATCTGCTGCACCACAATATCAATCATTACATAGTGCAACTGAATGGAAATCCACTTTGTGGGTGACTGGAGTCAAAACATTAACTTTGTTTCTCTCCATAGATGCTGCCAAACCCGTTGAGTTTCTCCAGCTATTTCTGATTTTGTTTGCCCAACCATGCAATTTTATGTCAAATGTAACCTCAAATTGCGATTTAATAATTAATGTCTCTACTTTAAGTCGTGCTTCTTGCTGCTTTGGCAAGAGGAATAAGGCAGTAGAGCCTTAAAGTTCAGCTGGCCCATGAAGGGCTGATGTCAAGAAGGACATCTTCACCCAAAGGCAGGAGGGAAACTGGAACTGGAATTGACTGGGGGTCAATTGATAATTTCAAAAGAGAGATAATAGATTTCTGTTCAGCTAGGATTACTAAGGATTACAGATTGTCATGCTCCTGCTGCTGATCTTGTCATTGCTGTATGTTAGAGTATCAATGCCCAGTTTTCCGCGGTGAATTAGGGCACAACAATTAGAACATGACACTAACTTCATGTCGGATAAATGATGGGGTTTGAGTAATTGTATCACCTTCACTGAAGCCTCCAATTGATTGAAGATTGATTAGCTCAATACAGCTTGCCTTAATGCTACGGCTATTACAACAGAAGGAGTCCCTTTAACCTCTTGTGTCTTTTTAACATTCTGTTAGATCATTCATCAATTCTATTTGCCCACTTAGTTCCCTTTCATCCTCACTCAACAGAAGACATCTGAGCTCATTCCTGAGCAGTTCCATTATCACCTTGTGTCCACGATGTAATGAGAAGGTATTATTCCCGCTGCCTGCTATCCTTTGGGTAAAAAAAAATCAAAATACAAAGCTCTTAATGGCTCCAAGACAGCAAATATGATGCTAATGCCGTGGTTTCTCCATCAACAAGGCATCCTACTCCCAACTGCACCTCACCCCAGATGTTTCTGAAACCTTTATACATGTTCCTAGTCAGTCTAGACCAGACTATTCTCATGAGCTCTGAGCCATCTTCCTATTCTCATAGAGTCCCTACAGTGTAGAAGTAGGCCCTTTGGCCCAACAGGTCTACGCCAAACCTCAGGGCATCCCACCCTAGGCTCATCCCTCTATAGCACTTCTAATCTACACTACACTCCCTGTGCACTATGGGCATCTTTAACATGGCCAATCCACCCTAGTCTGCACATCTTTGGACTGTGGGAGGAAACCAGAAGAGCCCCATACAGACACGGGGTGAATGTGCAAACTCTACACAGTCAGCCAAGGGTGGAACCGAACCTAGGTCCTTGGCACTGTGAGGCAGCAGTGCTAACCACTGAGTCACTGTGCTGCCCCTTGAGCACTCTGTAAAGATTTCCAAATCATGCTGCTCATATCCAACGTCATTGTCTGTTCACACATCGTTCCCATCCTTGCTCACCTTGTTGTTGGCTGCCCCATCTCTCAAATGCTTGTTTCCATGTTTAAATTGCACAGTAGGCCTCACCTCTGCCAATCTCAAAGAACAAAGAAACGAAGAAAATTACAGCACAGGAACAGGCCTTTCGGCCCTCCAAGCCTGTGCCAATCCAGATCCTCTATCTAAACCTGTTGCCTATTTTCCAGGATCTGTATCCCTCTGCTCCCTGTCCATTCATGGATCCGTCTAGATACATCTTAAATGACACCATTGTGCCCACCTCTACCACCTCCACTGGCAACGCATTCCAGGCACCCACCACCCTCTGCATAAAAAGCCTTCCACACATATCTCCCTTAAACTTTTCCCCTCTCACCCTGAAATCGTGACCTTAGTAATTGAGTCCCCAACTCTGGGAAAAAGCTTCTTGGTGTCCATACTGTCTATACCCCTCATGATTTTGTAGACCTCAATCAGGACCCCCTCAACCTCCATCTTTCTAATGAGAATAATCCTAATCTACTCAACCTCTCTTCATAGTTAGCACCCTCCATACCAGGCAACATCCTGGTGAACCACCTCTGCACCCTCTCCAAAGCATCCACATCCTTCTGGTAATGTGGCGACCAGAATTGTACACAGTATTCCAAATGTGGCCGAACCAAAGTCCAATACAACTGCAACATGGCCTGCCAACTCTTGTACTCAACACCCCGTCCAATGAAGGAAAGCATGCCATATGCCTTCTTGGCCACTCTATTGACTCTGTTGCCACCTTCAGGGTACAATGGACCTGAACACCCAGATCTCTCTGTACTTCAACTTTCCCCAAGGCTTTTCCATTGACTGTATAGTTCGTTCTTGAATTGGATCTTCCAAAATGCATCACCTCGCATTTGCCTGGATTGAACTCCATCTGCCATTTCTCCACCCGACCTCCAGTCTATCTATATTCTGCTGTATTCTCTGACAGTCCCCTTCACTATTTGCTACTCCACCAATCTTAGTGTTATCTGCAAACTTGCTAATCAGACCACCTATACCTTCCTCCAGATCATTTATGCATATCACAAACAACAGTGGTCCCAACACGGATCACTGTGGAGCACTTCTGGTCACAGTTCTCCATTTTGAGAAACTCCCTTCCACTACAACTCTCTGTCTCCTGTTGCCCAGCCAGTTCTCTATCCATCTATCTAGTACACCTGGGACCCCTGAAAGTTCACTTTCTCCATCAGCCGACTGTGGGGAACCCTATCAAATGCCTTACTGAGGTCCATGTATATGACATCTACAGCCTTTCCCTCATCAATCAACTTTGTCACGTCCTCAAAGAATTAATCTGCAAACTTGCTAATGAGACCCTCTATCTCAGAGCCTGAACTCCCTTTAGTTGTGACTTTGTGCATTTCCACCCTTTCCCATCATTAATTATTAACTGCTGTACAGACTGCCACATTTCAGAACGCCCAGCCTCCGAGCTGCTCTTGCAGCCTCTGTATTTACATGACTAGTCCAGTTCAGTTTCTGGTCAATGGTAATGACCAGTATATTGAAAATGGGGTTTCGGTGAATAAAATATCATGCGATGCCCAGAGGATACTGGTTAGCTTAGTTGGTTGGTCTGCAATGCGGAGTGATACCAGCAGGATGGGTTCAATTCGGGCACCAGCTGAGGTTACCATTAAGGACTCTCCTTCTCAACCTCACCCTTTGCCTGAGGCATGGTGACCCTCAGGTTAAACCACCGCCAAATGTCTCTCTAATGAGAGAGCAGACTTATGGTTTGAATAGACTTTGGTGACCTTCCCTTTACCCGAATGTCAGTGGGACGATGGTTAAGCCCTATCAGTATTCTCTCTGAATTTGGTCATTGCCTGGCATTTGTACGGCACAAATGTTACATGTTGTTTATCAGCATAACTGGATATTGTCAAGGCCTTTCTGCATTTTGACATGGACAGTATCTGAGAAGTCACGAATGGCGCTGAACATTGTGCAATCATCAGCCAACATCTCCACTTCTGACCTAATGATGGAGGGAAGGTCATTGATGAAGCAGCTGGAGATGGCTGGGCCTCGGACATTACCCTGAGGAACTCCTGCAGAGATGTCCTGGAGCGGAGATGTTTGACCTCCCACAACCACGACCTTCTTCCCACGTGTCAGGAATGACTACAGCTCTGTGTGATATTGTTGAAAGATCAGAAATTCAGAACAAGGAGGGAACAGAGCAACATGAGCTGGTAATTTGGCTCTCCAAAACCATAGGTCATGATATCTGATCCTGGAATAGTGGAAATATCCTGTGGAGAAATGTTGTGTAAACTGGGCCAGTATTCTCCAGACTTTTCAAGGATGAGAGCAGAATTTATTGAAACATTGAATGCACAGACAGGGTAGATATGGGTAAAATGCTCTGAGAATCACAAACCAGAAGACACAATTTAAAACTAAACGAGGTGTAAAGGGGAATGCCCTTTTGTTCCGAGTTGAGAATTTTTATTCATCAGGAGATTGTCATGGTAATGATGTTTGCTTGACGAGACTGAGTGGATGCAATGGACTGAATGGTCACCTTCTGTGCTGTAGCACTCCTATGATTCCTTGATATCTGCCATATTTTCTTCTTCCTGAGAATGATGAGCCACTTGTGTACTGTGTTGGTGGACTGTACATTTATAAGGATTGGCTGAAGGGCCTTCATTAATTTTCATGAAATTTTGTAAATTGCAACTCACTGTGGGCCAACCCATGTGTAATCTGAGTTTGGTTCCAACGCGATAGGCCTCAGAGCAGATTGATCACTGGACCTTAGACATTGCTGGAAAAAGCAAACAGCTGGCGACAAATAAAACATCATTGTTAATAATTTACCTCTTGGCTTTATTTCAGCTCCAGTCGCAGCCTTATTAGTAGCCCCTTTGGGGCACTGGACCCATGCAAGGGGCCATTACGTAGAAAAATAGGATCAGGAGTAGGACATTGTCCCTACGAGCCTGCGCAGCCATTCTTTTTTTTCATTCATGGGTTGAGGGCATTGCTGGCTAGGCAGCATTTATTGCCCATCCCTAATTGCCCAGAGGGCAGTTAACAGTTAACCACATTGCTGTGGGTCTGGAGTCACATGTAGGCCCAGACCAGGTAAGGATGGCAGTTTCCTTCCCTAAAGGGCATTAGTGAACCAGACGGGTTTCTCTTTATCACATTACTAACTCTCTTGCTGGCAACTTGAAACTGTGACCCCTAGTTGCTGATGTACAAACTACTTAAAGCAGAATATGCTTCTTTACCCTGGCAAAATTATTCATAAATTTGAACACCTCAGCAAGGTTACCTCTTAATCTTCTCTGACGATGTCTTCAAATATTATCACAGCTGGTCATTCTGAGGTATGAGAGGGATGGAAAGTGGTATTACGCTGGAAAGCTTACATTGAGGCAATCATAATGCACCCGGTAACTAAGGTAGAAGACTGCAGTGCAATCATCTTCCACTTTGTATTCCTCCCAGTTGAGAGGTGATTGTGGAGTGCCATTGCAGTGAAGTTCATTGAGATCAACGGAATTGATAAATCACTGAAAGGTAGGAAGCCATAGCCTGTCTTCTAGGCTCTCCAGTGGCAGAGTACTGGAACTAACCTGACCCCCCAGGCCTTCTAAGTAGTTTGACAGAGAACATCGAGCATAGAACAGCATGGCTCAGGAACTGGCCCTTTGGCCCACAGTGTTGTGCCAAACATGATGCCAAATTAAACTAGTCCATTCTGCCTACCCTTGGCACATATCCCTTCATTCCTTGCATGGACATGTCATGATGCACCATGAATGATGACATACCCTTGCAACCTCATTTACTCTTCTCTGGGAATTTCTAACAATATTTTTTTGTCTTGCTTTCCTGAAACACACCCTGCATTTCTTTATGACCGTCCATCCCAGCTACCCCATTGACGTCACTGTCAGGAAAAATAATGTGAGGGAAAATGATCACCAGCGTAAGTGAATCATGAACTAAGTGGTGTAAAATTACTGTCTAAAAGGTGAACGAAATGAGTTTGCATTAGCTGACATATTCTCCTGTCACCTCACTT